>NC_092788.1:45832759-46011353 GCF_047496795.1 Chiloscyllium punctatum
GACCGTGTGACAGAGCAACTTGGAGCAGGAGCATGAGGCTCACTCACACCTGGGAGTTACAGAGGCAGCGAAGTGGGAGGATATAAATCAGCACTGAGGATCATGGCCTTATCGTACCTGGGAGTGACAGAGACGGTGACCCTGTGAGGGAGCAGAGTGGAGTGGGAGCTGGGGGATTACACGTCCCTGGGAGTCACAGAGACGGTGACCCTGTGAGGGAGCAGAGTGGAGTGGGAGCTGGAAGATTACACGTACCTGGGAGTTACAGAGACGGTGACCCTGTGAGGGAGCAGAGTGGAGTGGGAGCTGGAGGATTACACGTACCTGGGAGTTACAGAGACGGTGACCCTGTGAGGGAGCAGAGTGGAGTGGGAGCTGGAGGATTACACATACCTGGGAGTCACAGAGACGGTGACCGTATGAGGGAGCGGAGTGGAGTGGGAGCTGGAGGATTACACATACCTGGGAGTTACAGAGACGGTGACCCTGTGAGGGAGCAGAGTGGACTGGGAGCTGGAGGATTACACATACCTGGGAGTTACAGAGACGATGACCCTGTGAGGGAGCAGAGTGGACTGGGAGCTGGAGGATTACACATACCTGGGAGTCACAGAGATAACTTTCTGCTGCTGGGACCTGCCTGCACTGAGTTTGGAAGAAGTACAAGAGCCTTCACAGAAAAGGCTGTAAATTCATTGGCAGATAATACACCGTTATTAGGGACTGTCAGTAAATTGATAGAAGTTAGCAAATTTATTTTTTCAACTTCTGAAATAAGGGTTGAACTCAGGAAATAAGAGGGAGAAGTGAAATTCTGAGCCAATATATACATTACCCTCAGTAAGCCACAGTTGAATAAGGGAGTTAATCATGTTGTTTTTTCCCTGATGTTAATTTAATTGTAAGTAATTAATTAAGTTACTCTAGACAGGTTGCATTTTAAGACATGACAGGACATGTTTGTTCGATGGAAAATATGTTCTGTTATGTTGTGAAGTCATAGCCCCTGCTCGTGTCCGAGATGAACACTGGGTCTTGGAGCTCAGATAGTAACTGGAGACTCTATAAGACATCTGTGATGCTGAGAGTTAGGGGGATCGCTCACACAGAGCAGATCACCCTGCAGACATGACAGCCAAGAAGAAGAAAGGGAATAGGGGACTAGACAATCGAATAGAAACATTCAGGGAATGGAAGAATATCCTGATATCTCCCTCCCAATTCAGTTTCCTGGTTTGGAAGCTGATGAAGGTGCGGGCTGTTCAGGGGAGGGCAGTCAGAGCCATGTCTGCGGCACCACAAGCAGGCTGACTGTGCAGGAGGGGAGGGAAAAGGAAGGAGGATCAATAGGCACAAGGGAGTCAGGAAATTGAAGAAGGTGTCAGTGTTTCTGTAATTCCAGGATAGTGGGGTTAAGAATATAACGGTGTCTGCAGGACATTCGTCTGGGGGACAGTGAGCAGTCAAATGTCATGTCCCTTTTGGTAGGAATGACCTGGGTAGGAAGGGTGAAGCGGTCTGGGAATCAGAATTTAGGGAGCTAGGTGGATGGTTAGCAAACGGGACCTGAAAATGTCGCAATCTCTTGGTTACTGCCAGTGCCGTGTCCAAGTGAGAACAGAACTTGGAGTTTTAGGTAGATGAGAGTGTGACTGGAACGATGGTGCAGCAGGAAGGGCTTCGGTTTCCTGGGACATTGGGACTGGTTCTGGGGAAGGCAGCAGCTGTACAAGCTGGATGGGCTAACGTGACAGAACGGGGACTGAGTTCCTTGTGCGATGTTTGGGAGGGATTGAAAATAACTTGGCGGGTGCATAGGATCCAAAAAGGAATCGTAGAGGAGACTACCAGGATTCTCAAAATAATGGGAGATACAGTTGGTACTAATTTACAACAACAAATTTATCAGTGGAAGATGGAGTAAGAAAGAAAGCCTTAATCTGAGGTTCTCTGCATAGACATGAATACTCGGAGTTTGGAGAGTTCCAGATGCAGATTGGTGTGTGGAAATCTGATGGACTGATCACCGAGAGCTGGCTCAAGGAATGGCAGGACTGTGTGTGAAATATTGCTGAGTATCAGGGATTCTGAAATTATAGAAGGGAAGGGAAAGGATGAAGGTGGAAGTATTGGTTTTGATTAGCATTAGTTAAGGCACCCAAGAGAAAGAGCCTACTCACTCACTCGGGACACCTCGCTACCTTTCCCGTAGCTGTACCAGCTGTTACAAATAATTCCACCCCTCTTAGTACTGTTTGATAATTCTCACTGTTCGGAAGGAACCAACCCACACAAGAGCAGAAAGAGCCAGGAGGGATAGGGGGTTCCCCAACATTCAGCTCCTCACTCTATCACAGGGAAGGATCCTGACCCTAACAACCATGAGAGGCTGACTGACTGTGTCCAAGCTCGCTGACTGGGATCTGAGACTCCCCCTGACTCACTGTGCTGGGCACCGTGACTGAATGTGGACAATGATATCAGGCTTCCTCGTTTTGTGTCTGTGCTAAACACCATGACAATACAGCAGGTGGGTGAGCCTCGTAGCTCGAGCTGAGGGGAAACACTGCTGAGGGCAGTGTAAAGCAAGGCAATCATTCTGTGAGCATTCAAGTCAGTTCAAAGTGAGTGTGTACAATCATCGAATGAGCACCCCAGATGGACAGGCCATGAGCTGGGTGTGTCCCTGAGCACAGTGTCCTTGAGGCAGCATTGAGTGCGTACAAACACGGAGTGAGTAGCCCAGAGGGACAGGCCATGAGCTGGGTGTGTCCCTGAGCACAGTGTCCTTGCGGCAGCATTGAGTGCGTACAAACACGGAGTGATCATCCCAGAGGGGCAGGCCATGAGCTGGGTGTGTCCCTGAGCACAGTGTCCTTGCGGCAGCATTGAGTGCGTACAAACACGGAGTGATCATCCCAGAGGGACAGGCCATGAGCTGGGTGTGTCCCTGAGCATAATGTCCTTGCAGCAGCATTGCAATGAGAGTTGTGAGTGCACCCTGAGCTGCAGCATTGAAGTACAAATGTATACTGTCAGTGGGTCGGAGATGTGCTGGGATGGCATGGTGAGGATGGCATGTGACATGTGCCAGCATTGGTGGGTGTGGAGGACATGCAGCTTCTGTCTGTGCAGTGTCCCCCGAGACGTTGGTGTCCAAGATAGAAGGCTGTAGGAACGAGGGGCAAGATGGAGTCACCAGTTACCAGCTCTGACTTTCTCGTCCAATTCTCCATATTGAGTTTCCCTACTGTGGGAGGGAGGGAGGGTATGAAGCTGTAAGTTGTTGAGGAGAGATCCACTGAATGTGACTGTTGATCATCAGTAATCATTCAGTCAACATCTTCCCACTCCCGGGCTCAAATCTTGTTTTAGAGATCAGTCCAGTACAGGAACAGGCCCTTCATCCCAGTAAGCCCGCACTGACACATGATGCTTTTCTAAAGTTAAAAAGAAAGTCTTTGCTCCGACACCCTCTATCATTCTGTTTCCTACTTACTCATATTTGTGCCAAGATCCTTCTTCAACCTTGCTATATTAGCTTCTTCTCCTCTATCAGTGCATTCCAGGCACTTGCACATTCTGTCTGGAACAGCAAAAATAAACCTTGCCGATCATATCTCCCGAACTTTCTCCCTTTTACCAATTGACTGGGAAAAAGCCTCTAACTGTCCTTCTCTCTATGTCTCTGATAATTTTGTAAATATCTATCAGGTAGCCCCATAGCCAATGATTCCCAGGTGCACACAAATCACGTTTATTCAATTTCTCCTTCTGGCTAATACCCTCCAAACCAGACAACATCCTGGTAAACCTTTTCCATACCCTCTCCAACACTTCCACATTGTTCTCCTGGTGTGGCAACCAGTACTGTACACAATATTCTAAATGTACCCGAACTAAGTTTCTCTACAGCTGCAATATGACCTGCTAATTTTCATACTGCATGCTCCGATGCCTGTCTGCAAGTTTGCTGTCAGTTTTCTTGATCACCCTCTCCACCCGTGTTATCACTTTCAGGGAACTGTGGAGCTGTACACCTAGATCCTTTCGGATGTTGATGCAGCCAGTAGTTTTTCCATCCAGTTTATACTTCACTGCAGCATTAGACATTCTAAAACACATCACGTCACAACTGTCCAAATAAAGTTACATCTGTGTTTTCACTGTCCAAGTCTGCAGCTGACCTATATCCTGCTGTATTCTCTGGCAATCATCCACACAATCTGCAACTCCGCCAATCTATTTACAGATCTCCAGTCACAAAAACACTGTTCCACCACTACTCTGCCTTCTATGACCAAGCAGTTCTCTATCCATCTTACTAACTGACCGCTGATCCCACTTCACTTCACCTTCTGCATGAGTCTGCCATAAGGAACCATATCCAAGGCCTTGCTAAGGTCCAATCGGTCAACATCCAGCCCCACGCCCTCATCAATCAATTCTGTCACTTCCTCAAAATAATCAATCAAGTTTGTGAAACAGGATATTCCCCACACAACTGTGTTGCCTGTTGCTAGTAAGTCAATATTAGCGTACTGTTGGAGCTGCACTCATTCAGACAAGTGATTATTCCATCATATTCCTGACTTGAACCTTGGAGGTTAGATTAGATTCCCTACTGTGTGGATACAGGTCTTTCAGCCCAACCAGTTCACACCAACCCTCCGAAGAGTAACCCACCCAAACACATTCCCCTGCCCTATATTTACCCTGACTAATGCACCTAACACTATGGGCAATTTAACATGGCCAATTCACCTGAACTGCACATCTTTGAACTGTGAGAGGAAACCGGAGCACCCGGAGGAAACCTATGCAAGCACTGGAGGGAATGTGCAAACTCCACACAGACAGTCACCGAGGCCGGAATTGAACCTCGGATTTTGGTGCTGTGAGGCAGCAGAGCTAAGCACTGAGCTCTTGATAGTTCCTGTACAGTGGGAGGTATATTGGGCCATGATGGTTCCTGTACAGTGGGAGTTATGTCGGACCGTGATGGTTACTGTACAGTGGGAGGTATGTCCGACCGTGATGGTTACTGTACAGTGGGAGGTATGTCGGGGTGTGATGGTTACTGTACAGTGGGAGGTATGTCGGGGTGTGATGGTTACTGTACAGTGGGAGGTATGTCGGGGCGTGATGGTTACTGTACAGTGGGAGGTATGTCGGGGCATGATGGTTACTGTACAGTGGGAGGTATGTCGGGGCGTGATGGTTACTGTACAGTGGGAGGTATGTCGGGTGTGAGGTTGCAGACTGAGTTGTACAGAGTATGATTCTGCTGCTGCAGAAGGCCCATTGCACCTCATAGATGCATCATCATTTGTTGCTCAATCTGTTTAACGCCTGTCCCAGTAGAAACCCATATCATGGTGAGGTGGGTCTGCAAAATGTAAAGGTAGCCCTTGCTCCCCATAAGGACTGTGCAGTGCCCATTCTTACCTGTATATGAAATGTAGAAGTGTATCTGCATCAGGCAGATCGGTGATGATTTGGTCAATGATATGTTTCCCTTTTACTGATTCCCCCATAACCTGTCGCAGAGCAGTCTAGCAGCTACAGGATCCAGCATCAATGCTGAGCACTGTATTGACTATATGCCAAGAACTTTCCCCTCAGCCTGGCTATGTCCTGTTAGTGGGACAGAACCTACCAGAGAGGATGGTGAAGTTGCCAGTGACATAGTCCTGTTCACAGAATCCTGCTTTACAGGCAATATCTGACTGTTTTTTGATTAGTTTGTGGGAAACATACAACAGGTCACTTTTTACATTTTGTGTAATGAAGTTTTAATATCACTTTGTTTCTTACATATTTTAAAATAACCCAAACATCAATATTTTTCAATTGAAAACAATTGAAGTGAACAATAATTGAAATACCAGAGCGCACACCTAAATATTACACTATTCAGTGACTGTAGTAAACAGCCGATTCATGTTCAGATCAGTGAACACACCATCTTGCAGGCAGCAAAGCTGTTGGAAATGACTTTGAGGAAAAGCCTGAATTCAGACACAGTGTCACTGGCCCTCACCATGACCTCCAAAGTACTGACCATCTTCAAAATCTGTCCAGAGAGCTTCCAAACTGGAACTGGGCAGTTACTCACGCAATAGACTGGTTAGAGACATACCTGAACAACGGGGAGAGGTGTGTGGGGCAGACTGGTCAATGGACGAGCACATGGCACAGTTCAACATTTGTAACAATGATCTGTAAACAACCATGTCTTGCAAGTATATTGCTTCTGGTATGGCACCTAAACTCTGTAATTCTGCACCTTGGACCTGATCCTGAATGAAGGTGTTATAAAGGTGATGGGCTCCTGCAGCACATGGCATCTTACATTGAATCCCTCATAAACCATATCCAGTGTATGTTAGTCCCACAATGTCAGTATCCAAACAGAATTGTACAGCTCCATTGATAGCCGGCATCATCCCAGACCAACGTTCTTGTGTGTGACTTGAGCTGGAAATCTCTGTGTAAATGTTTGCAGCATTGTTTTAACCGTTAACAGCAAACTCTCTTTACTGAAGGTCTGACATCCTTTCATAATACCAACTTTATAATAACAACAATATGATGAAAACAGAGCCCAACTGACAGTAAGGAACATTGAAATGATGAGTCTCATTCCCGCATCCAAGACCAAATTATGATTAAGTACAAGAAATTTGAAAATATACATTTATTTTCCCTTTTATTAACATTGTGAACTCATTGTCGACTCTCCTGCTCCTCAGTGTCTACATGAATGGCTGTGTTATTTTTTCAGAACCACCCTTTTTGACTCTGATCTCCAGCACCTGCAGTCCTCATTTTCTCCCTGCTAATATTCACGCATAATCATTCTCATGGCAACAATATCACTGTGTGTTTAAACATGTTACAGTCAGATCTGGGTACATTTTGAATTGCTTCTGTCTATCTCAGAGCTCAGTAATGTGAGATATGAATGTCAGTGTCTGTGTGATGCTCGGTATGTAGGCCATGCCTCTGAGAGACTGACAGATTGTTTAAAACAGCACATCCCTTCAGCTGTTTAAAACAAACAGGTTACTGCCTAGACACTAACAGCCTGAGCTCACAAAACCCAAAGCACAGTGTCCAACATTGGGCAGGTCTGGACAATATTTTCATTTCATTTATTCATGGAATATGATTGGGCCAGTATTTATTGTCCATCCCTTGTTGCCCTTGAGAAGGTGAGGGTGTGTTGCCACATTGAACCACTACAGTCAATGTGCTGTAATTAGACTTACAATACTTTGAGGATCTGACTAATAACGTTGATGAGGGTCGAGCTGTGGATGTGGTGTATATGGACTTCAGCAAGGCATTTGATAAGGTTCCCCATGGTAGGCTCAATCAGAAGGTCAGGAGGAATGGGAAATGGGGAACCTAGCTGTCTGGATACAGAATTAGCTGGCCAACAGAAGACAGCGAGTGGTAGTAGAAGGAATATATTCTGCCTGGAAGTGAGTGGGTGTTCCACAGGGCTCTGTCCTTGGGCCTCTACTGTTTGTAATTTTTATTAAAGACTTGGGTGAGGGGATTGAAGAATGGGTCAGCAAGATTGCAGATGACACAAAGGTTACAGGTGTTGTTCACAGTATAGAGGGCTGTTGTAGGCTGCAGCAGGACATTAACAGGATGCAGAGATGGGCTGAGAGGTGGTATATGGACCTCAACCTGGATAAATGTGAGGTGATGCATTTTGGAAGTTCGAATTTGAAAGCTGAGTACAGGATTAAGGATAGGATTCTTGGCAGTGTGGAGGAACAGAGGGATCTTGCTCTGCAGGTACATAGATCCCTTAAAATGGCCACCCAAGTGGACAGGTTGTTCAGAAAGCACATGGTGTTTTGGCTTTCATTAACGGGGGATTGAGTTCAAGAGTCGTGAGATCTTGTTGCAGCTCTATAAAACTTTGGTTAGACCGCACTTGGAATATTGCTTCCAGTTCTGGTCGCCCTATTATAGGAAAGATGCGGATGTTTTGGAGAGGGTTCAGAGGAGGTTTACCAGGATGCTGCCTGGACTGGAGGGCTTATCTTATGAAGAGAGGTCGACTGAGCTCGGACTCCTTTCATTGGAGAAAAGCAGGAGGAGAGGGGACCTAATTGAGGTATACAAGATAATGAGAGGCATAGATAGAGTCGATAGCCAGAGACTATTTCAAAGGGCAGAAATGGCTAATACGAGGGGTCATAGTTTTCAGCTGGTTGGAGGAAAGTATAGAGGGGATGTCAGAGGCGGGTTCGTTACACAGAGATTTGTGAGAGCATGGAATGCGTTGCCAACAGTAGTTGTAGAAGCAAGGTCATTGGCGACATTTAAGAGACTGCTGGACATGCATATGGTCACAGAAATTTGAGGGTGCATACATGAGGATCCGTGGTCGGCACAACATCGTGGGCTGAAGGGCCTGTTCTGTGCTGTACTGTTCTATGTTCTAATACCATTAGCGGGGGGACCTATAAATAGTGATACTGAAGGAATGGCAATATACTTCCCAAACAGGATGGTGGTTGGCTTGGAATGGAAAGCGAATATGCTGATAATCCCATGTGTCTGTTTCCCTTGTCCTTCTTGACGGTCATGGTTTCAGAGGTACGTTGTAAGGAGCCTTGATAAGTTTCTGCAGAGCACCGTGTAGATGGCAGGTATTGATGCTCCTGAGTCTCAGTGGATGAGGGGTGAAGCTGCATTCACAGGGAAAATGGGGAGGGGGCGGGTATTTCATCGCACACAAATTCAATGTGTGTCTTATAGATGGTGTACAGGCTTTTGGAAATCATGAGGTATGTTATTTCTGCAGGATTCCTAGCCCCTGAGATATTCTTGGAGCCAATTAATTTATATGCGTCCAAGTGTGACGCTGAAAAAGCACAACAGGTCAGGCAGCATCTGAGGTACAGGAGAGTCGACGTTTTAGCATAAGGCCTTTACAGGACTGGGTAATGAAAGTATACGGTCAGTCCAGTTCTGGTTAACGGTAATCCGTGGGATATTAGTCGTTGGGAGTTCAGTGATGGTGGTGACATTGAACGTTAGAGGATATGATTCCATTTTCAATTATTAGAGGTAGTTGTTGTCTGTCATGTGTGCAATGGGAATGGGACTTGTCACTGTTAAACACAAACCTTCATATTTCCAGGGCCTTGTTGCATTTGGATAAGGATTGCTTCAGTATCAGAGTAAATCATTAATAGTGGTGAATATTGTCCAGTCATTGGCAAACAATCCCAGTTGTGACTTCACTTGAGTCGGGATGGTCATTTATGAAGCAGCTGATAATTATTGGGCCTAGGGCAGAGAGCGCTTTTACAGCTCACTGATGCTGTCCCTCTCTCTGAGCTCGGAAGCTGGCTTCTAGTTCAACTTGCTCCAAAGGTGTTTCGCAACATATCTGAACGGAATAATATTACAATAGCTACCACATGGAGCTGAGTGATAACTTGGTTAGTTGGACAGCTGGTTTGTAATGCAGATTAATACTAACAGTGTGGGTTCAATTCCTGCACTGACTGAGGTATATGATAAGGGCTGTCCTACTCAAGCTCTCCCTCACTTGAGGCATGATGACTGTCCAGTTAATCTACCGCTAGTCGTCTCTGTCTAACGAGAGAGCAGCCCAATCATCCTGTCGGGGTATGGTGCCTTACCTTTCCATTTCTGATCTGCAGGCTTACCCAGAAACCCCTCCCTTGGGGAACTGTGGCAGATCTGAGATGGTTGCTCTCCACCAACCCCAGCCACCTTCCTTTGTACCAGGTATAACTTCTGCCAATGCAGACGATTCCTATTTGATCCAGGTTTGCCGTTAATCCTGGATACGACATTTGGTCAAATGCAGTTATGATCATGTTAAAAGTGAAGTCACTGTCACCTCACCTCTCGAATTCAGCTGTGTGTTTTCTTGTTGTAAATCGTTTAGCTGAAGACTGCCATCTGGAGGAGACTAAAGTTGATCCTCCCATCGATATTTCTGTCTAAACATTGTTGTGAAAGTTTCAGCCTTAGCTTTCCTGTTATTGTGCTGGGCTCTTCAATCTTTGAGGAAGGTGGTCTTTGTGGATCCTCCTCCTCCGGTGAGTTGTGTGATTGTCCACCACCACTCACCCAGACTGTATAGGAGAGGATTGCAGAGATGAGTCCTGATTCATTGGATAGATCTGTGTATCATTTTCTATTTATACCATGTGGTGAGTAAGTGGCCCAATTTAGTAACTTCATCTCATTCTGAGGTGTATTTGGTGCTACTATAGGCAGACCCTCCATTATTCTCCATTTAATAAGGCTGTATCCCTGGCTTGATGGTCAGGATAAAGTGGAGCATACACCAGGCAGTGATAGTGAAACTTATGCTGGAGGACAATTCTGCTGCTGTTGGTAATGACCCGAACTGCCTCACATAGGCCAGTGCAAAGTTCCAAAATCTGTTGGAAATCTGCCCTGTTTAGCACAGTGATGGTGTCACATATACACAGGGGGTCTTCACGATGTAAAAGTGGAACTTTGTCTCCAGAAATACTGTGTGCGGTAATTCGCCGTTCCCAATACGGTCATCGAACAATGTGTCTGCAGCCGGTAGGTTGGTGAGGATGAAGTCAAGGATGTTTCTCCCTATCAGTCATTCCCCCCGACTCGGTGCAGACGCAGTGAAGCAGTTATGTCCTTTTGGACGCGACCATCTCTATCAGCAACGCTGCTGCTGAGCCCCTCTTGATGTTGGTTTTGAAATGGCCCACCCAGTAAACATTCTCCAGCTCTGTCACTCTCTCAGTGCTTCCACCAAGTGGTGTTCAATGTAGAGGGACACTGATCCACCAGCTGAGGAGGGGGGTCAGCAGGAGGTTTCCGTGTCAGTGTTTGATCTGTCACCGTGAGGCTGAGGGCGGGGAGTCAGCAGGAGGTTTCCGTGTCAGTGTTTTATCTGACACCGTGAGGCTGAGGGAGGGGAGTCAGCAGGAGGTTTCTGTGTCAGTGTTTGATCAGACACCGTGAGGCTGAGGGAGGGGGGCGGGGTCAGCAGGAGGTTTCTGTGTCAGTGTTTGATCTGACACCGTGAGGCTGAGGGAGGGGAGTCAGCAGGA
The DNA here is from genome assembly GCF_047496795.1 of Chiloscyllium punctatum. Taxonomy (NCBI): domain Eukaryota; kingdom Metazoa; phylum Chordata; class Chondrichthyes; order Orectolobiformes; family Hemiscylliidae; genus Chiloscyllium; species Chiloscyllium punctatum. The sequence goes on from NC_092788.1 coordinate 45,843,871, forward strand.
GGTTTCTGTGTCAGTGTTTGATCTGACACCGTGAGGCTGAGGGAGGGGGTCAGCAGGAGGTTTCCGAGTCACTGTTTGATCTGACACCGTCTGGTTTTGTTATGTCACATTGTTGCTTGAGCAGTCTGTAGGACACCTCTTCCAAATCTAGCCCTTTCCCCCAGATATTAGGAAGGAGGGGTTTCCAGGGTCTGCAAGTCTTTTTATTTGTGTCACTGTCAACCGAATTGCCTGTCCTGTGCTGTAAGACATTGACTCTATTCCTCTTGTGATTGGACACTCCAAGGTCTCACTCCTTCAGTTCCTCCCAGTGCCTTCTCTACTCCAAAGATTACTATAATATTTTCTCTATTAAGATATTGATCAATTCCATTTTTAAACTATGTACGTGTATGTCTGTATCTTTCTTTGTCATCTTCTCCAGCCGCTACATCCATCTGTGTCTCAGTATCCCTCCATATCTCCACAATTTTTATCTCATACTCCAGACTCATCTATGACTGCAAATTCTGCCAGCCCCTACATTCTTACCTATCTCTATACCTTCCAGATGCTATACATCTCCCTACATCATGTGATTGAATTTAAAAATATCTCACTAACCTGTTATAGCATGCACAGGCCACGCTATCTCTTGGCCATCTCCAGCCTTGCTTTCCTTTTCCTGTAACATCTCCAGCTTTGCTTCCCTATCTCTAATATCTTCAGCCTTGCATTCCTAGACACCTCAGTGAATTGGTTATACATCTGCTCCTGTATTTTCCTCTTTCTGGGGCTATATAAAATATCCCCAGCAGTATGTTCTGTCAACATTTTGATCCTAACCTTGGCCGATAAACCCTCACTGGAAGACTCTTCCAAGATATTGTCCTTCCTTACCGCTGTAACTGGCTCCTTAATTAATAATACAACACCACCTCCTCTTCAACACCTTCTCCTCTCCTGCCCATATTTTACAGTATAACTGAACATTGAGTTGTTGACCCTGACCTCCCTCAAACAATGTCACACCTCCACATGTCAACTCATTCCTTTACCACATCAGTCTGTCTGGTAATACTGCCAGCATTAACATAAGCTGGAACATTACACTTGGAATACTCTATACCTTGGAGTTCTTCAGTCATTCACTATTTCGTATAAGGCTGCTCAAACCATGAACCAAAATTTTAACTCTGGCACTGAATGTTGAACTGTAATTTCTTTTTTTTTTAAAAAAAACGTATTCATTAAGTGCAACTCTCCAGAACTGAGCAGTCAGCTCCACATACAATGAGTTTTTGATGGTTAATTCCCCACTCAGTGTACAGAGGGGACAGCTGCAGTAATGTAGAAAGTGAGGACTGCAGTTGATAGAGATCAGAGTCGAAAAGTGTGGAGCTGGAAAAGCACAGCAGGTCAGGCGGCATCCGAGGAGCAAGCGTGTTGATGTTTTAGGCATAAGCCCTTCATCAGGAAGGCTTTGGTGCATTCCTTCTTTTTTTCATTCTGTGATTCACAGGACGTTGGGAACCGTACTTACTCAGGCAGGCAGCACTGTATGTAGTATTGAAATGGAAAGCAGTGAATCAGTTGGTTGGACATGGAATAGAAAAGTTGAAGGGAAGTACAGACTGATTGAAGTACAAATATAAGGATAGGTAAATGACCCGGGTCAGATAGGGTACACCTGAGGTTATTCCAGGAAGTGATGAGAGAGATTGGTGTGCCTTTGGTGATAACCTCTGCGTCCTCATTGTCCACTGGAGAATTGCCAGATGATTGAAGGATGGCAAATGTTATTCCCTTCTCCAGGAAAGGTAATAGGGATAACCATGGGAATGACAGAACAGTCATCTTATATCGGTGGTGAGCAAAGTATTAGAGATGATTCTGAGAGGCAGGATTTACAATTACTTAGAAAACAATAGTTTGATTAGAGGTAGTCAGCATGGCTTTGTCAGCAGCAGGTCATCCCTCAGAAACCTTATTGAATTCTTTGAAGATGTGAAAAAACACGTTGATGATGGTTGACCAGTAGATGTGGTGAACAAGAATGTTAGCAAGGCATTTGATAAGGTTCCCCATTGTAGGCGCATTCAGAAGATAAGGAGGCATGGAACACAGGGAAGTTTGACTGTCTGGATATGGATTTGGCAGGCCCATAGAAGACAGAGAGTGGTAGCAGATGGAAAGTATTCAGCCTGGAGCTCAGTGACCAGTGATGTTCCATAGGGATTGGCTCTGTGACCTGTGCAATTTGTGATTTTCTCGATGACTTTCATGAGGTAGTGGAATGGTGGGTTAATAAGTTTGCCGATGACATGAAGGTTGGTGGAGTTGTGGATAATATGGAGGGTTGGTATAGGTTACACGAGGACATTGACAGGATGCAGAGCTGGGCTGATAAGTAGCAGATACAGTTCGACCTTAAAAATTGTGAAGCGATTTATTTTGGAAGGTTGTATTTGCACACACAATGCAGGGTTAAAGGCTGAATTCATGGCAGTGTGGAGTGACGAGGGATATTGGGCTCCATGTCCATAGATCCCACAAAGTTGCCACCCAAGTTTGCAGGGTTGTTAAGAAGGCATCTCGTGTGTTGGCTTTCATTAACAGGGGTATTGAGTTTAAGAGCAGTGAGGTTAATGCTTAACTCTATAAATCTGTGGTCCAACCACACTTAGAATATTGTGTTAAGTTCTGGTTGGTTCATAGAACATAGAACAGTACAGCACAGAACAGGCCCTTCAGCCCACGATGTTGTGCTGACCATTGATCCTCATGTATGCACCCTCAAATTTCTGTGACCATATGCATGTCCAACAGTCTCTTAAATGTCCCCAATGACCTTGCTTCCACAACCGCTGCTGGCAACGCATTCCATGCTCTCACAATTCTGTGTCAAGAACCCGCCTCTGACATCCCCTCTATACTTTCCTCCAACCAGCTTAAAATTATGACACCTCGTGTTCGCCATTACTGCCCTGGAAAATAGTCTCTGGCTATCGACTCTATCTATGCCTCCCATTATCTTGCATACCTCAATTAGGTCCCCTCTCCTCCTCCATTTCTCCAATGAAAAAGGTCCGCGCTCATTCACCTCTCTTCATAAGATAAGTGCTCCAGTCCAGGCAGCATCCTGATAAATCTCCTCTGAACCCTCTCCAAAGCATGCATATCTTTCCTATAATAGGGCGACCAGAACTGGATGCAGTATACCAAGTGCAGTCTTACCTAAGTTTTATAAAGCTGCAACAAGATCTCACGGCTCTTAAACTCAATCCCCCCGTTAATGAAAGCCAAAACACCATATGCTTTCTTAACAAACCTGTCCACTTGGGTGGCCATTTTAAGGGATCTATGTACCTGCACACCAAGATCCCTCTGTTCCCTCACACTGCCAGGAATCCTATCATTAATCCTGTACTCAGCTTTCATATTTGACCTTCCAAAATGCATCACCTCGCATTTATCCAGGTTGAACTCCATCTGCCACCTCTCAGCCCATCTCTGCATCCTGTCAATGTCCAGCTGCAGCCTACAACAGCCCTCTATACGGTAAACGACACCTCCAACCTTTGTATCGTCTGCAAACTTGCTGACCGATCCATCAATCCTCTCATCCAAATCATTAATAAAAATTACAAACAGTAGAGGCCCAAGGACAGAGCCCTGTGGAACAGTACTCACCACAGATGTCCAGGCAGAATATTTATCTTCTACTATGACTCGCTGTCTTCTGTTGGACGGCCAATTCTGTATCCAGACAGCTATGTTCCCCTGAATCCCATTCCTCCTGACCTTCTGAATGAGCCTAGCATGGGGAACCTTATCAAAGGCCTTGCTAAAGTCCATAATCACCACATCCACAGCTCGACCTTCATCAACTTTTCTAGTCACATCCTCAAAGAACTCGATAAGGTTTGTGAGGCATGACCTGCCCCTCACAAAGCCGCGTTGGCTGCATTTAATCAAGCCACGCTCTTCCAGGTGGTCTTAAATCCTCGCCCTCAGAATCCTTTCTAACACGTTGAAGACGACAGACGTGAGACTGACTGGTCTGTAATTGCCGGGAATTTCCCTATTTCCTTTCGTGAAGAGAGGAATTACATTTGCCTCTCTCCAGTCCTCAGGTATGACTCCAGTGGAGAGCGAGGATGCAAAGATCTTCGCAAGTGGTGAAACAATCACATTTCTCGCTTCCCAAAGCAGCCGAGGGCAAATCATTCCGGGTCTGGCGACTTGTCAATCTTAATGTTTTACAAAAGTTTCAGCACATCAGCTTCCTCTATCTCTATCCATTACAGCATGCACACCTGCTCTTCAAATGTTTCATTCATTACAACGTTTGTTTCTTTCATAAAGACAGAAGCAAAAAACTCATTTAGTGCTTCCCCTACCTCCTCAGACGCCACACACATGTTCCCTATGCTATCCCTGATCGGCCCTACTCTTTCTTTGACCATTCTCTTATTCCTCACATAAGTGTAAAATGCCTTTGTGTTCTCCATAGTCCGTTCTGCCAAGCCTTTCTCGTGCCCCCTCCTGGCTCTCCTCAGACCATTTTTGAGCTCCTTCCTCGCCTGCCTGTAATCCTCTAGAACTGAGCTTCACCCTCGCTTCCTCCACCTTATGTAAGCTACCTTCTTCCTTTTGACGCGAAGCTCCACCGGTCTCATCATCCAAGGTTCCTTTATCTTACCCTGTCTTGCCTGTCTCAGAGGAACATGTTTATTCATCATTGCAACAACTGCTCCTTAAACAGTCTCCACATGTCTATAGTGCCTTTACCATGGAACAATTGCTCCCAGTCCATCCTTCCTAACTCATCTCTAATTGCATCATTCTTTCCTCTTCCCCAATTAAATATCCTCCCATTTTGCCTAATCTTCTCCTTCTCCATAGCTATGTAGAATGTGAAGCGGTTGTGGCCTCTATCATGAAAATGCTCTCCCACCATAAGATCTGATACTGCCCCGGCTCGTTTCCGAGCACCAAGTCCAGAATGGCCTCTCTCCTCGTCGGCCTGTCAACGTACTGAGTTAGGAAACCCTCCTGAACACGCCTTACAAAAACAGCTCCATTCAAATCTTCTGCTCGAAGGAGGTTCCAATCAATATTGGGAAAGTTAAAGTCACCCATTACAACAACCCTACTACGTCCACACTTTTCCAAAATCTGCCGACCTATGCTTTCTTCAATCTCCCTGCTGCTATTGGCGAGCGTGTAGTAAACCCCTAACGAGGTGACTGGTCCCTTGCTGTTCCTAATTTCCACCCATACTGACTCGGTCGGCAGATCTTCCTCAACAATGGTAACTTCTGGAGCAGTGATGCGCTCTCCAATTAGTAGTGCTACACCCCCTCTTCTTTTCCCCCCTCCTTATTCTTTTTAAATGCCTTCCTGATATATGTACTCACTCCATTCCTTCCCGGCTGCCCCTCTGGTCCTCGTCACTTCCTCCACTGCTCCCACTCCTTCTGTGAAAGAGAAAACAACGCTGCCCGCTATTGGTAATTAATTTTTTAAAAACTGCCTTACCTTAGCTGCAGTCTTTCGGGTTCGTCTTTCCTAAAGTGCTGCTCGCACTTACTTGTGGAAGTCACAGAGAGTGTGCAGAGCATATCTACCAGGATGCTGCCAGGACTGGAGGACATGTCTTAGGAAGAAAGGTTGAGAGAGCTAGGGCTTTTCTCACTGGAGCGAAGAAGGATGAGAGGTGACTTGACAGAGATGTACAAGATGTTGAGAGACTTAGAGTGAATAGCCAGAGCCTTTTCCCAGGGTAGAATTGGCTATCAACAAGGGGCATAACTTTAAAGTGATTGGAGGAAGGTTTAGAGGAGATGCCAGAGGTAGGTTCTTTATTCAGAGAGTGGTGGGTGGGCGGAATGCACCGCCAGCGGTGGTAGTAGAGTCAGATACATTAGAGATAGTTAAGAATACTCTTGGATAGGAACATGGAAGTTAGTACATTGAAGGGTATATAGGTTAGTCTGATCTAAGAGTAGGATAAAAGGCCAGCAAAACATTGAGGGCTGAAGGGCCTTTCCAGTGCTGTACTGTTCTGTGATCCAAGTTTCACTCAGTTTGTGGATTCTCATTAATTGGTGATTGTTTGAGGGAGTGAGGTGTGCAAGGGAGTGAGGTGTGCAAGGGAGTGAGCTGTGTGAGGTCAGGAAGCTGGGGTAGGGCGTTAGACCAAGACTTCCAGTTTTGGTGTGCATTGTTACATTCACCTAAATGCCAGCACAATATGTGTGGTTACCTAGACCAGACAAAATCCATCAAGTTCTGTTATTAAAATTATTCTTGGCTTGCCGTTTGCTCCTGGTTTCTTCAGAAGCATTCTGTTGTGTGTCCTATCAATTAGTACCAGACCATCCACAAACATGTACAATTTTATTTTGGTACTGGTGAATATGAAGGTACATTTATTGGATATAGTTTCAGAGGGTTCACTGTGAGACACAAGATGCTGCAATAGACTGTCAATTGTGAACGTTTACACCCAGTGTCTGGTCCAGGGGGCAGATGTATGGACTCTGGGGGACATGCAAGATGTCATCACCATAAGTAACTTGTGCGTTGTGATTCTGACACTCCATGTCCATACATCTGCTCCATGGGCCAGGCTCTGACTGAAGATGAATTTGTTACAGCTGATTCCTGGTCAGCCATTGGTATCTAATTTAGACAGCATTGATACGTACACCGAGAGCAGTGATAGCCTGTTGGTTTCTTTGCTCCTGCTCAAGGCGGATCCTAAATGATTCTCTGTGAGGAAATGTTTGAATAACTGCCCTGATCCAGGATGGAAACTCTCTGGGCAGATTCAGAGGCAGACCAGTGTCTCACTCAGTGCCACAGGCAGCTGTGAGGTCCAGGAGCACTGTACCTGAATTCACCCTTTTGGAATCCACTTTTAATGTCGGTCATGATGCAAAGTGATGGGTTTACTGACCTGAACAATGATCAGGAGTTTGCCATATTTGTGAATTGGGCAATAATAAGATATGAGCTACAATTATTCAACTGAACAATAACTGCATCATCTCTGAAAACAATAAAATTAATTTTATTTGATGGAATTAAAATATAAACACCGAACAACGTTTTATGATACAAAAGTAAAGAATTACATTTTGTTTTGTACTGAAGAAGAATATGTTGTCTGACTATTAGGGTGATAACAATTACACATTGAATCTCAGTATTCAAATGCATACATTGTCGCTCTATCGTTTACAAAATGACTGACCTCTGACTGATTGCACATTCAGAGTGAGCAAATGATTGAACAATCAAATAGAATTATAACTCTTACACATTTAAATATAACCAATCGATTTAATTTCTCACCTGAAATGTGTGAGCTTCAGTTATTTGCCAACAATTCTATTAGTTTTAAAATAATGATGGAAAAGGATAGACTAGATCTAAAAGTTGAAGTTCTAAATTGGAGAAAGGCCAATTTTGATGGTATTAGGCAATATCTTTCAAAAGCGCATGGCGGCAAATGTTCGCAGGTAAGTGGACGGCTAGAAAATGGGAAGTCTTCAGAAATTAGATAGCCGGAGTCCAGAGACAGTATATTCTTGTTAGGGTAAAAGGAAAGGCTGGTAGGTATAGAGAGTGCTGAATGACTAATGAAATTGAGGGTCTGGTTAAGAAAAAGAAGGAAGCATATGACAGGTACAGGCAGGATAGATCGAGTGAATCCTTAGAGGAGTAGAAAGGCAGGAGGAGTATACCAAAGAGGGAAATCAGGAAGGCAAAAAGGGGACATGAGATAGCTTTGACAAATAGAGTTAAGGAGAATCCAAAAGGATTTTACAAATACATTGAGAACAAAAGGGTTAATAGGGAGAGAACAGAGCCCTCAAAGATCAGCAAGGTGCTTTGTGTGGAGCCGCAGGAGATGGGAGAGATAGTAAATGAGTATTTTGTATCAGTGTTTACTCAGGACAAGGACATGGGAGATGTAGATATACAGAGAAATAGATAGTGACGTCTTGAAATATGTCCATATTACAGAGGAAGAAGTGCTGGATGTCTTGAAATGCATAAAGGTGGAAAAATCCCCAGGACCTGATAGATCAGGTGAAACTTGAAAGGGTTCAGGAAAGATTTACATGCATGTTGCCAAGGTTGGAGGGTTTGAGCGACAGCTGGAGGTTGAACAGGCTGGGGCTGTTTTCCCTGGAACGTTGGAGACTCGGGGTAACTTTATAGAGGTTTATAAAATCATGAGGGACCATGGATCGGGTAAATTGACAAGGTATTTTCCCTGGCGTGGTGAAGCCCACAACTAGAGGGCATAGTTTTCGGTTGGGAAGGGAAAAATATAAAAGAGATGTAAGGGGCAACCTTTTCACTCAGAGGGTTGTACGTGTGTGGAATGAGCTGCCAGAGGAAGTGGTGGCAGTTAGTACAATTGCAACATTTAGATGGCGTCTGGATGGGTATATGAATAGAAAGTGTTTAGAGGGATATGGGCTGAGTCCTGGCAGGTGGGACTAGATTGGGTTGGGATATTTGGTCGGCATGGGCAAGTTGGACCGAAGGGCCTGTTTCCATGCTGTACATCTCTTTGACGCTGTGACTTTAATTTAGAAACGGCAATAATTTGACATGCACTATCAAATAAATAAATCGTTTACATTATTAAATTGTAGCATACAATAAGTTGAAAACTTGCTATTTTCAGAATGAATGATAAAGAAAAAAGAACATTCCAACACAGGAACAGACCCTTCGGCCCTCCTAGCCTGTGCTGATCCAGATCCTCCTATTTTCTAAACCTGCACCTATTTTCTAAGGGTCTGTATCCCTCTGCTCCCTCCCCATTCATGCTTCTGTCTAAATACATCTTAGATAACGCTATTGCTCCTGCCCCTACCACCTCAGATGGCCACACGTTCCAGGATGCCACCACCCTATGCGTAAAGATCTTCCCCCTCTCACTTTGAACTCATGACCTCGAGTAATTGAGTTCCACAATCTGGGGAAAAAGCTTCTTCCTATCCATCGTGTATATATCTGTCTTGATTTTGTCGACCTCAACCTTCGACTTGGTAATGAAAATAGTCCTAATCTACTCAATCTTTCTTTCTTCATCTTTGTAGGCGACACGGTGGCACAGTGGTTAGCACTGCTGTCTTACAGCGCCAGAGACCCGAGATCAATTCCCCCCTCAGGCGACTGACTGTGTGGAGTTTGCACATTTTCCCCGTGTCTGCGTGGGTTTCCTCCGGGTGCTCTGGTTTCCTCCCACAGTCCAAAAATGTGCAGGTCAGATGAATTGGCCATGCTAAACTGCTCATAGTGTTAGGTTAGGGGTATGGGTGGGTTGTGCTTCGGCAGGTCGGTGTGGACTTGTTGGGACGAAGGGCCTGTTTCCACACTGTAAGTAATCTAAATCTATATACAGCATTCCAAATGCAGCCAAAATAAAGTCCTATGTAACTGTAACATGACTTGCCAGCGCATGTACTCAACACCTCATCCAATGAAGGAAAGCATACCATATGCCACCTTGACCACTTTGCTGACCTGTGTTGGCATCTTCAGGAAACAATGGACCCGAACACCCAGATCTCACAGTAAGTCAATTTTCCTCAGGAGTTTTCTGTTTTCTGTGTTGTTCACTCTTGAACTGGATCTTTCAAAATTCGTCACCTTGCATTTGCCCAGATTGAAATCCATCTGCTATTTCTGTGCCTATCTATAATCTGCTGTATTCTCTGACAGTTCCTTCACTATATGCTACTCCAACAATCTTGGTGTAATCTGCAAACTTGCCAATCAGGCAACCAACACCTTCTTCCAAATCATTGATATGTATCACAAACAACAGTGGTCCCAGTACGGATCGCTGTTGCACACCACTGGTCACAGGTCTCCATTTTGAGACATCCCCTTCCACTACTCCTCTCTGTCTCCTGTTGGCCAGCCAGTTCTCTATCCATCTAGATAGAACACTCTGGACCCCATGCGACTTCACCGTCTCCATCAGCCGACCGTGGGGAACCTAATAAAACACCTTACTCAAGCCCCTCAGTATTTTCTCCAGCAGCTTCCCTACCACCGATGTCAGGCTCGCTGGTCTACAATTACCTGGATTATCCCCGCTATCCTTCTTAAACAAGGGGACAATATTAGCAATTCTCCAGTCCTCCGGGACCTCACCCCTGTTAAATCATCCTGCAAAGATATATGTTAAAGACACAGTTATTTCCACACTCACATCCTTCAGTAACCTGTGGTTGATCCCATCCAGACTTGGGGGCTTGTCTAACTTAATACCTTTCAGAGTCTCCAAAACTTCCTCCCTCTTTATGTCGACTGGACCCAGAGAACTCAGAAATCTATTCTAAACTCAACATCCGTCAACATCTCCTTGGTGAATACAGATGCAAAGTACTCCCTAAGAATCTCTTCTATTTTCTCTGACTCCACGCATAACTTTCTTCCTTTGTCCTTGTGTGGGCCAAACATTTCTCTAGTTACCCTCTTGCGCCTTATATATGAAAATAAGTCTTCGGGATTTTCCTCCACCCTGTTTACTAAAGCTATCTCATGACCACTTTTAGCCCTTTTAAATCCTCGATATTTACTGGGAAATGTGGCTAGTGAAAAGAAAATAAACATTTGTTCATGTGAGTGGGAACTCAGACCTTCTCAAAGTGTTTTGTGCCAAAAATAATTTGAAATTCGTCTCAGTGCAAATAAATGCAAGAGAAGAAACCTCTTGGGAAGAGTGCTTTTCAGCCACTATTCCCCCCAAAGTACTTCTAAGGTAGAAAAGAGTGAGGGTTTGTAACAAGGGCACAACAGTAACTATGGGTGGTTTGAACATGCAAATTGGCTCAATTAATCAACTTGACAGTGATATTCTTGAATAAAGATTCAGAGAGTGTATGAGAGATTATTTCTGAGAGCAGGCCATCATGGAAACAACCGGAGAATGGGGCTCAGTGGTTAGCTCAGCAACAGGGACCCAGGTTCGATTCCAGCCTCGGGGGACTGTCTGCGTGTAGTTTGCACGTTTTCCCGCTGTCTGCGTAGGTTTCCTCCCACAGTATGAAGATGTGCAGGTCAGGTGAATTGGTCATGCTAAATTGCCCATAGAGTGATGTACGTAACTCAGAGGGGACTGGGTGGGTTAATTTTCAGAGGGTTGGTATGGACTTGTTGGGCCGAAGAACCTGTTTCCAAAATGTCGGGCATCTAATCTTATTTAGAGTTGTTATTATGTAACAAGGGAGGATGGGTGGATGAGCTTTGCCTTGGAAGGAATAACCACAACATGCTGGAGCTTCACATTCAGATTGAAAGAGTGAAGACTCAGTCATAAATGACAGTTTCAGTGTTAGGCAATGATAATTATACAGACTGAAGGAGGGAATTGGCTGTGGTGGTCTGGGGGAAGAAAAGAACAGTCAAAGGCAGGAGAGCTGAAGAAATTTGGCAAACAATTAGGGAGATACTAAAGACCAAAGAAGAATTGCATTATGGAAAACAAATCATCCATATCTTGATGAGGAAGTCAAGGATAATATGAAGACAACTCCCAGCGCATATCATACTTCACACGTTAGTCACACTGTGGTGGTTTGGGCAAGTCAGTGGCCTCGTGGTGTTATAATTGAATTCTTATGTGATAAAATCAGATAATGTTCTGGTGACCTGGGTCCAAATCCTGCCACAGCAAGTGGCGGAGCTCGAATTCAAATCTGGAATTAAGAGACTGATGTTGGTTATGAATCGATTGCCACGAAAAACATACCTGGTTCACTGATGTCCTTTAGGGAAGGAAACTGCCATCCTTACCATAGACTCACCACTCTCAGACTGAAGACATTTCTCCTTATCTCCGTTCTAAAGGTTTTCTCTTGACTCTCGGGCTATATCTTTGAGTGCTTTCTCTCCGAACAGTGGAAGCATCTTCCCAACGTCTACTCTGACCAGGCAACCAGTATTCTGTATGCTTCGATTAGAGCACCCTTCATCCTTATACACTCCAGCGAGTATAGACCCAGAGACCTCATATGTTTAGCTCTTTATTCCTAGGACCATTCTTATGAAGTTCCTCTGAACACGCTCCGTGGTGCTACATCTTTTATGAGTTATGTGGCCCAAAACTGTACATAATCCGCCAAATGTGGTCTGACCAGAGTCTTATAGAGCTGCGGAAATCCACCCATTCAAGTCATCACAAAAGAAATGTCATCACTCTATTTGCCATTCTGACCAGACTGACCACCTGAAATAATAATCTTACAATGGACAATAATAAATTTACCATGGAGTTACAAATACGAACAATGATTAAAGCATGCTGGGAAGTAGAACCCATCCTTGACCAAACTCTCTGTGCTCTTCCACATGCTGCAGAATCCAGACAGATGGAGCTACCCACAGATGGTTTGCAAACAAACCTGACAGCTCCAGACCCTGTAATACACACCTGAAGTTGGACCTGAATGGGACAATGGAAATTCGCCCTTTGGGCCATCAATGTGACAACCCCAGGTTGGTTCTGATTGATCAGGGTAAATGAACCTGATCATTTCATTGGCAGATCCTACATACTCTCCCAAAAGCTGTGAAGACTTGGAAGGATAAGAATCACCATAAAGCCCCTCGGAGAGTGGTAACTCGAGAATAACCACTGAAAGAGAAGACACCAACAAGGCAATCAGAAGAACAAGAGGACTTCACCACGTGGAATCCGGTCAACTTCTGGTGGGGTGGTATGTGATCATCCACGCTTAAGTTAAACCATAGGATAGACTGTAGTGTTTTTCATTACGTTATAATACGTTTTATTGTTCTAACATTAATTGCGTTAATAAACAAATATCATTGTTTATAAGAGTTGACTCAGTTCTTTTGCTGAACATAAGACTTCAAACACACTGTGTGGCAGATAGAGCACCTTCTTAGCTACTGACACAACCTGCACATTTATCTTGAGATAATCCTGACTGGAACTCGCAACACTCTGCACTTCAGACTTCTGAATTTTCTCCCCAGCTATAAAATAGTCCATGCCTCTCCTCTTCCTACTAAAGTGCATAACCTCGCACTTTCCCAAGTGCACTCCATCTGCCACGTCTTTGTCCACTCTCCGACCATGAATAAACCCTTCTGCAGCCTCCCTGCCATCTCAATGATACCTGTCCCTCTATCTACCTTTGCATCATCTAAAATCCTCGCTGGATTGCCCTCAGTTACTTAATCTAGATTGTTAACGTACAAAGTAAAAAGTTGTAGTTCCCTTGCGAAACACCAGTTGTCATTGACTGCTATCCTGAGAAGGACCCTTTTATTCCCACTCTCTATCTTCTGCCAGACAGCCAAGCTTCTGTACACACTAGTATCTTATCTCTGATACCATGGGCACTTACTCAGCAGCCTCCTGTGAAGCACCTTGTTAACGTCCAGACACATAGTATCCATTAGCTCTCCTTGATCTAACCTGCCTGTTACATCCTCAAAGTGTTCTAACAGATTCATGAGCATGACCTCCCCTTGATGAAACCATACTGACTTCGCCCTACTTAATTATTCACAAATCTCATCCTTCACAGTGGATTCCAGGAAGTTACCCACGATCGAGGTTAGGTTGATCAGTTTGTAATTTTCTGCCTGTTGCCTTATTCCCTTTTAAACAGGGTGTCAGGGAGATCCAAGATGATGGCGACCCAGCAGGTCTGAGTCTACAGAGCTCTGCCCAAGACCCAGGCAAAGTGGGGTACCCATTCTCACCTCACCTGTTAAATAGTTTTCGCCCTGCAGCTTTGCCATTTAGCAGTTTGATGCTTTTTAAAATGTCCAAAGACAAAGGGTCTCGCAGTTCACAACAGAGAGGGACCCCTCCCCCCACCCTGTAGCAAGACAGATGTCTGCGGCTCTCCTGGGGGACTCACCTGCAGGGGTGAGCCTGATCTTGGAGCTTGTTAAACTCCGAGAGAAGTTGCTGCGTCCATTGAAGAGACCCAGTCCAGGTGGGAGTCGATCTCGATCATGCTGCAGAAACATGACGGAGAGATCGAGAAACTCGGGCAGCATGTCGGAGGTACAGAGCAATGGACCACGGCCTCCGAGACCACTGCTGAGGTATCCATGAGTCAGGTCTAGGCTCTGGAACATCGAGTCCCGACCATAGAGGCACATATTGACGACCTCGAAAATTGAGGTCATCGGAAAAGTATTCGGTTGCTGGGCCTTCCCGAATGGGAGGCGGAAGGCCAGCTTGTTGATTTCCTGGAGCAATGGCTCCCACAGCTGCTGTAACTGGAGTCAGAGCTGGGTCAGGTGTGGGTTGAACGGGCCCACCAGGTTGCTGTGCGCCGGCCCGGGTCGGACCAGCGTCCCCGTCCAGTCCTAGTTCAACTTCAACATTACAGGGAAAAACAAATGCTGCAAGAGGCCTCCAGAGTCTTGGGGAAGGATTCGCATGCCATGATATAAAGGGGTCCAGGATAATGTTCTTCCAGGACTTCACTCCAGCTGTGGTCTGCAAGAACAAGGCATTTGATGAGGCGAAGAAGCATCTGAGGGATTTAAATATTCAGTACTCTTTTCGCTGCAGTCATGGAGGATCTGTATATAACGTTGGATCACCGGAAAAAATAAAATAATTCCTGGCTTCTCTCAAATACACTGCGGTACTTGAATTATATTGATAATGACTGTATTTTGCCCACCCCTTTGTTTTTTCCTCCTCCTTTCTTCCTCTTTCTCTTCTCCATCTTTCCTTGGTGAGGGGGTGTGGGCTGGGGGTCCCCTTCCTTATCCTTTCTATGGACTCTTATCTAGAGCTCGTGCTGTTTATTTGATTATTAGGGGACGTTTCTGAGTGTTATTTTTATTTGGTTGCGGATTACGTGCTGGGATTGTAATTTTGTAATTTTATATATTTTCATCTTGTGTTGTTTTGCTAAGTGTATCTTGGTGATGGGGGGGGGGTGGTTTAGCTCGCACATTTTTAACGTCTGCTTTATAAGATATTGGAATTTATTTGCTCTACTTTGTAATACCTGGGCCGAGGACATGATTCTGGCTGGGAGATGTTATGGCGGGATTATTGGAAGCTAGTATTGCCTCCTGTGAACAAGGGGGAAGTCTCCTTTTAATTATTTTTGATGTTATTTGTTTTTTGGAGTAGTTCTTAGTTGTTTTGGTATCGCTGTTTAAAGAGTGTTTTTATGTGTGAATCGTTGTTGGTTTTTATTCAATGTCTTTTGGGTGGGGTTCTTCCTCCTGGCAGGTCTCGGGCTTGCTTGGACGATCATGGCTAGTCATTCGTTTAGGTGGTGCACTGGGAATGTCGAGGAGAGCCACTCACTAATCAAAAGGAAAAAGATATTATCAAGTCTTAAAAATAGAAAGGGTGGATGTAGCCTTTCTACAGGAGACGCATTTACTTTCTCAGGAGCATTTAAGGCTGAAATAGGGTGGATTTGGCCAGGTGTTCTTTTCATCTTTCATCTCAAAAAGTAGGGGAGTAGCCATTCTTATTCAGATGAGTCTTCCCTTCCAAATGCTGAGCCAATAAAAGATGAGTCTGGATGGTATATATTAATTAAAACTCTGAATAAATGGAGAGGAATTTGAGATTTTGAATCTCTGTTGCCCCCCCGGAGCACCCTTTTAAATTTGTGATGGAAGTGTTCTGTAAGTTGATGGCTCCCGAGGTGCACCACACAATTATAGGGGAGGATTGTAATTGTATCATCAACCCAGGGCTGGACAGAATATCTAAGATCTCTGCAGGCATATCTATGAGACCTAGGCAGTTGGCGGATCTGAATAGGGAGTTGGGGCTGGTGGAGGTGTGGCGGTGTCTTCACCCGGAGGCTAGAGACTTTACTTTTTATTCTAACCTTCACAAGTGACATACCGGAATCGATATGCTTCTGTCCCCTCAATCCTTTTGAACTCAATATTGTTTTGTGAAGTAGGTAATATTTCTGACCCTGCCGCAGTATATATGGAGGTTAAGAACAGTGATGATGAGATAGCTTCCCGACATGGGGTATAGACCATTTCCTATTGAAGGATAGTAAGTTCATAAAATATTTCTGGCAGGAATTTAAAACCTTCTGGGATATCAACTCCAACACGGCCAGTAACCCTTCGGTGATTTGGGAGACTGCTAAGGCATATGTGTGAAGTTTGATTATCTCATATTCTGTGATCCGGAAAAGACAAAAGGGAGAACAGTGTCTGCTCGAGGCTCGCCTGAAGGCGGGTGAGACAGCGTACGTTGACAGACCCTCCATTACTGAACTACAGCGGGTCACAGCACTTAGGGCAACTTTACCACACTTGAATACCACACTTACTCAAACAGCATTTAGGGAGCTATTACTTGCGAAGCAGAGATTGTTTGAATACGGTGACAAGCCTGGCAGATATCTTGCATACCTTGCCAGAAAGAAAAAGGCTCCCCAAGTCATTACGTCTATTAGAATGAGTGATGGTACCCTGACTTGTGATCGTAAAAAGATCAATGCAGTCTTTAGAAAGTTCTATTTCGAATTGTATAGATCACAGGACTGTGAGGATAGAACGAGGAAGATAGAGTCTTCTTTTAAACTCTAGCCCTCCTGGGCCTAACCACGGAGCAGGTATTGTTCTTGAATGCCCCCCCTGGCAACCCAGGAAGCACAGGAGGAGGTGAAGCAGCTCCAGAGTGGCAAAGCCCCCGGACCAGATGGATTCCAGGCTGAGTGCTATAAAGAATTGATTGGGGAATTGTTTGGGCCACTTATAAACATGCTTAATTATTCACATAGTCAGGGCTGTCTGCCGCCTTCTCTGAGAGAAGCAAATGTTTCAATCATTCTTAAGATGGGAAAGGCCCCAGATGACTGCTCTTCGTATCGACATATATCCTTGTTGAGTGTGGATTTTAAAGTTCTCTCAAAAATGTTGCCATTAAGACTGGAGAGGGTTTTACCATTCGTTATAAAAGAGGACCAGATGGGGTTTATAAAGGGTCGCAGATCAACTAATAACATTGGAAGAGCCTTATATATGGTACAAGCCTGCCAGCAGGTAGCGATACTGGGATTAGTTTTCTCCCGAGAGGCAGAGAAGGCATTCGATTGGGTAGAATGGCCATATCTCTTTTATACACTGGAACGGTTTGGTGTTGGAGAGGTCTTTACTAAAGCAGCGGTGATCACCAACAATTCAAGTTCAGATAGCTTTGGCGTTGGCCAAGGTTGTCGTCAGGAATGCCCTCTCTCACCATTATTATTTATGCTACTGATTGAGCCGTTGGCGGAAGCTATACGAGCTGACCATAATATAATGGCTCCACAGGTTGGATCGGTTAAGCACAAAATTACTCTCTCTGCGGATGATGTCCTCCTTTTCTTAAATGATCCATTGAATTCTGTGCCCCGCTTAATTCAAGTGGTTAACTTACTTGGCCTGTTCTCAGGTTATAAACTCAATTCTGTGAAATCATAGGCCACGCCGCTGGGAGGTCTTGCCAGTATATTTAATTTTCCAGAGGGATCCTGTTTCCGTTTTCAGTGGTCACTGGGGGGCTTTCTTTACTTTGGTATTTTTAATACTCCGCCATTTGGTCGGCTGTATAAAGTCAATTATACGCATTTATTGGAGAAAATAAGATAGGACCTTCAATGCTGGGAAGATCTCCCAATATCCTGGCTTTGGTCAACATGAATATCCTACCTGGCCTTTTATATGCTATGAGAATGCTCCCCTTGATGTTGCCGAGACAGGCGCTGCGTAAGCTTTATGGTTTGCTTGGCTCTTTTATTTGGAGTCATAGACGGCCCCTTGTTAAATTAGAAAAGCTGCAGCTTCCACAAGTAAGGGGTAGGCTGGATTTTCCGGATTTTAGTAGGTACCAATTGAGCTCTCTGTTATTCTACGTTGCTGATTGGGTCAATCTGGTTAGATACTGAGGCCTCCCAAGCAAAATATCCCTTCATCAATCGACTATTTATGGACAGGTTGAGAGTTATTACAATCATTGTAAAAATCCTATTGTATTAAATACAAACAAAGCCTGGAGGATAATGCAACAGCATGAGGGCAACCTATAAAATCTTATACTGCTATAGTCGGAATGTTGAGATTCCAGCCAGGGCTGACTAATGCTGGATTCAGAACGTCCAACGGTATCTCCTATTTGGGAAACCTTTTTAATGGGGAGGTCATGATGTCCTTCAAACCGCTGCGTTAGAAATTTGGGTGGCCTAGCAAAGATCTTTTTCAATATTTTCAAATACGAGACTTTATACAAAACATTGATAATTAATCCATATCAATCTGATAGGGAAAGTCGAGTGCTTCGGCGGATGCATCCACCCGCGGTCAGTACCCTCTACCACTAACTAGTTAATATGGTATCAGAGGACATGGAACGGTTATATAATGGTCAAGAGTTGGGGATGGAAATATCTTTAGAGATGTGGGAGGACTTCTGGGAAAACGCCAGGAGGATCCATATCTGTAACAGAACCCAGGCTATCCAATTGAAGATACTTCATAGCGCTCACATGGCATCTGAGCGACTTGCAAAGTTCAAGGCAGGAGCACTTCCAATATGTCCTATGTGCAAACTAAGAATTGGTACTTCCACGCATTGTCTGTGGACATGCCGTAAGATCCGCATGTATTGGGACAGAATAGTGAATGTCTTGGCAAAGATTTTGGGTTCGGAGATTGGGTTGGAACCCAGTGCGTCTACTTTTGGGCTCCCCAAATTTCCCCTCTTTGGATGTCTACGGGAGGATATTATTCATTATTATTTCCATTTGTCCGTGGGAAAAGCATTTCAGTGAATTCGATATGTGAAAGTCCCCCAAGACTTTCAAATTGTCACAGGATAGTCATGGAATATCTCCCCCTTAATTTCCTTACGAATTTGGTGCACCAAAAGGCGGAATTATTTTATAGAACATGGCAGTCCGTTTTGAACTACATTGACACAGATATATCGGCCACATTGTTCAGAGCCTTTGCTTTGCCGTGGGGATGGTTCTGGCTGGTTCAGGGGCCCCTGGGAGGAGGAATCCTGTATCAATATAGATTCTGTTCAGACTTACTATAAAAATAAAAAAAATGTATCTAGTTATTTATTTACTTCTTTATTTTCTTTTCTCCTTTTGTTTTATTGTTTGTATTGTAGGATATCCTATTTTATGGTTTGCTAGTTTGGAGAATAGATTAGTAGTTTTTTTTTAAAATTCTATATTGGGGTTGTTATTATATTGTAAAGCAGAATACACTAGTTTGTACTATTTTGTAATTTTGTAAAAAAAAATCGAAATCTTTTTTTCATAAAAATATCTATTTAAAAAAAGTGTCACGTTCACAATTTTTTCGTCTGCTGGGACCCTCCCTGATTCCAAAGATTTCTGGAATATCCCCATTAATGTCTCCATCCAGCTTAATTACCCATTTAGTTTTTCGAGCAACTTCTCCTAATCAGCTCTGCCTCCTCATTCTCTTGAATTTTTGGGATATTATTCATGTCTTCCACCATGAAAGCTGACGTGAAATAATTATTCAGTTTCTCATCTATTATTTGTTCCACACTACTATCTTATCAGCGTCATTTTCCAGTGCCCCAATATCCACTTCTGCTTCTCTTTTTTGCCCTTTATATATCTAAAGTGACTCTTACAGCCGTCCTTTATATCACTGGATAGCTTACCCTTGTATTTCATCGTCTTTGTCCTTATTTCTTATTTTGTTGCCCTCTGTTCCACTTTGTAAGCTTCCTAATCCTCTGGTTTCCCACTGCTATTTGCCATGTTATCTGCTTTCTCTTATGCTTAAGCTTAAGCTTCCTTATCAAGTCTGCCTTACTGCACAACACTAAATCTAGTATTGCCCGTTCCATTGTTGCCTGCACGACAAGCTGCTCCAAAAAGCCATATTGTAGATATTTCAAAAATTCCTTTCCTTTCAAATTACTACCACTAATTTTCTCAGTCCCCCAATCACTGTAACTTTGCCTCTCTTCCATATCTTTTCTATCTCCTGGTCTATCATGCGCCCCAGCTCCTGACTACGATTCAAAGGCCTATACATTACTCCAACTATGGGTTTCCACCTTTGCGGTTCCTCAAAGCTACCCACACAAATTCCACACCATCTGATCCTACTTTGAGTAATGGGAACTGGGTGATGGGACTTTAGCTTTGCATCAAACTTTTAGCATAGACATGGAGTAAAAATATTTCATTGTCAATTACTTTGAAATGTCGCCACAGTGTGTTTCTTTGGCCAAATATTCTGTCTGCATTAGGGAAGAATACAAACTTTTGAAACTGTTCGAGAAGGAAGATATGAAGAGGAAGATATGAAGAGGACACCTTAAGAAGATTAAGGTGGGCCAAGTGAACAGGCAAATATTGGTGTATGGAACATAGTAGAAAAATGTGTCTATGCTGAAAGATATTTGTGGGTTGAATGGAAAGTAGGGTATTATTTCAGTGGAGACATTGGCTTGAGGCACAGAGGAACCGGGCACCTCGGTTACAAAATAAAAACTTTCGTGTACATCAAATTTTTATTGAGGAAAAATAGACGTTGAAACTTCCTGAAACAGAATACATTTAAAAGTGGGGACGATTTTGTGCAGATTTATAATGTGATGTAACCACACCAAGAGAGTGATGACCACAATGATATGAAATGCAATCCAGAGAAGGTTCACTCAGCTGACTCCTGGGAGGAGCGTTTATTTATGGGGGACATCTTGAACTGACTGGCCCTGGATCTGCTGGAGTTTACGCGAACAATATGTGATCTTGTTTAACCCCAGAATATTCCAAGTAGTCTTTTCAAGTTGAATTCTAAAACAATGTTTCAGTTTGTGTCAGAGATTACCATGAGTGCATGGGTTGTAAAGCTGAAGAATATCTCAGTGAAGAAGATGGTGATTTGGTGTAATCATCTCAAAGTATTGTGCCTTTGTGGAATTCCATTCCTCGAGAGCGATGGAGGATAAGACATTGAATATTCCTTAGGCAAAGGCAGGCAGATTCTTGACTAAGAATGACGCACTAATGTTTTAAGAGCAAAGGAGGAATGCCTGATTGAGGCCACAGTCAGATCATCCACGATCTTATCGCATGATGAAGCTGTTTTGATTCCTTACTCCTTATGCTAGTTTCTGCATTTCTGTTGTCTTTAAATACTGAAAAATTCTGACAAAATTCTTATGAACATGAAAACTCTCCTTTCAGATAATTGGGCACAGCTTTCCAAATGTGACTTTTGAAGAGTACGGGAAAAGCACTCAGGAAAAGTTCATGATGTTGTAGAGAGGTCAGGAGCATAGGACAAAGGGAAAGCTTGCCTTGAAACTGCTTTAAAAATCAGATTTTGTCGAATGGATAACTTTAATACTTCAGATTCTTTTCAGTTGTTCTTGTGAGGTGCGTTTCATTACCAAGGCCAGCTTTCTGTTGCTGTGTTTAATTTCTATTCAGAATATGGTGATAAACTCCAGGGATTCTTGTGCTGCAGGAACACTAACAGATATGTTACAAAGAGAGAAAAGGGTTCTGAACAATTTGATAGTGAAGGGATAATGATCTAACTGCATATCCTATGTGCCCTTCGAGATTGTATTCCTCACTACTTGATACTCACAAGCTATGGAAATAGTGGGACTACATTCTCTGTTTCCAACAATTAAAGTGATAGAGTCATACAGCATGCAAACAGGCCTTTCAGCCCAGGACAACTATGCCAGCCAGAAAACACCAAACTACATTATTCCCAGTTACCTGAAGATCTATACCCTACTATTCCCTGGCAGTTTGTGTTTAAATGCTGCGTTATCGTGTATCTGCGACCTGAGCTTTTTTGTTCTTTCAATACATGCACGAAATGCTTTCACGGAAATAGATCATACAACTTCAAAGACAGCGACCAACACATCAGATCAACAAAATGTCCTCATTGTTTAATAATTATTAGAAAATCGGATTGTCTTCTTCGTTCATTTGGGATTTACATGGTGCTAGACCAGCAATAATTTGTCCTTGAGAAGTTCCAGTCCAGTTGGTGTTGGTCCATCCAAGTGGCTGGTGGGATGGAGTACCAGCATTGCATCTCATGTGCTGGTTTAGCTGGGAGTAAATGTTACTGGTGGTGGATGGAGTGTTACACAAGCTGTCTTGCTGTGATGAACAGCTCGCAGGAAAACGGACTCTTTATCAATATGAATATATGAGAAGGAATTTACTATTCTTCAGAGAAAAAGCAACCTTACACGAGAAGTCTATATAATAATGAAAGGAAGCCTATTTCTATGTCATTGGTGTCCTTAAAATAATGTTGTCAAGCAGTTGGAATAATGTTGGTGCTGTCGTTGAATGACTCTTCACTGAGCATGTGTGGAATCCTAGATGTTCTTCGAGATGACTGGCGTGTCCTAAGTTGAGTAAGTGCTGATACTCCATGGGATAATGCTGGTTTATAATCTCGCCACTTACTGAACACAGTTCAATGGAACAAACAAACAAGTCTAATTGGCTGCTGCTTCAGAATATATCAGAGCTTTCGTGGCTGCTACCACATGGAATCATGTTATAAAGACAAGGCCGATCGTGCCTACATCATCCAGTGCTGATACAACTGCTTTATAAAGTTTGTGAGGTTATCACAAACCTTATCCACCCTCTCAGGCAATCTGGGTTCAAAACAGATTCAACCAATCCTCTCTTAGTGCCTTATCTTTTAATTTGAACGTGTTCTCCCTTATTTTTATCCCTTTGACAAAGGGGAACAAGCTGCTGTCTGTTCACTCTGCTCATACCTTTCACGTTCTTATTCACATGGGTTTAAACTAGTATGGCAGGCGGGTGGGAACCTGAGCTGTGTACCAGAGGTGAGAGTTGATGCAGGTGAGGCAATAGCAAGAGGTAGACCAGCTAGTGGGAAGGATTTTCCTGGGAAGGAACGAAGGGATCAGTTAAAGTGTGTTTGCTTTAACGCAAGGAGTATCAGGAATAAAAGTGCTGAACTTAGAGCATGGATCAGTATCTGGTGCTATGATGTTGTGGTCATAACAGACACATGGATTTCTCAGGGGCAGGAATGGTTGCTGGATGTTCCAGGGTTTAGACCATTTAAAAAGAAGGGGGAGGGGGGGAGAAGAGGAGGGGGTGTAGCACTACTAAACAGAGAGGGTATCACAGCTACAGAAGCTTCCATTTTCGAGGAAGATCTGCCTAGCCAAATCAGTATGGGAGGAAATTAGGAACAGCAAGGGTGCAGTCACTTCGTTAGGGGTTTACTACACGCCCCCCCCCCCCCCCCCCCCCCAATAGCAGCAGGGCGATTGAATAAAGCATAGGTCGGCAGATTTTGGAAAAGTGTGAATGTAGTAGGGTTGTTGTAATTGGTGACTTTAACTTTCCTAATATTGATTGGAACCTCCTTCGAAAAGAAGATTTGAATGAAGTCGTTTTTGTATGGTGTGTTCAGGAGGGTTTCCTAACTCAGTACGTTGACAGGCCAACGAGGAGAGAGGCCATTCTAGACTTGGTGCTCGGAAGCGAGCCGGGCAGGTATCAGATCTGTGGTAGGCGAGCATTTTGGTGAGAGTGACCACAACTGCCTCACATTCTACATAGCTATGGAGAAGGAGAGGATTAGGCAAAATGGGAGGATAGTTAATTGGGGAAGAGAAAAGAATGATGCAATTAGACATGAGTTAGGAAGGATGAACTGGGAGCAATTGTTCCATGGTACAGGCACTAGAGACATGTGGAGACTGTTTAAGGAACAGTTGTTGCGAGTGATGAGTAAATATGTCCCTCTGAGACTGGCAAGAAGTGGTAAGATAAAGGAACCTTGGATGACGAGAGCCTTGGAGATTCTCGTCAAAAGGAAAAAGGTAGCTGTGATGTTCTCTCCATTTAAGTAGGTTACTGTTATTTTATCTGTCCTGAGCACTGACTTCCCTTAGCCCTTGTTATACTGTTTTGTGCCAAAGCTTTGCTCACTAATTTTCCCTGTCGGTATTCCATTGCAGAGTCTCCATGTGCTGTTAAATGATTATCGTGGTAAATGAACTAATTGAGTTCCAATCCAATCAGTCACCTCATCCAAGTCATTGGTATAAATTGTAAATTGTTGATAATGTCACACTGATCCCTGAGGCATTCCACCAAGTTGCAACTTTACAACCTGAATATAAACATTTATCCCGAATGTTTATTCCCTGATAGTTTACCAGGTTTCCCCTGTTGCTGGGCACCAGGCTAGAAAGGTTGGATGGCCTCATCCTACACTGTGTAATGTACTTAGTGGGCTGAATGACTTCAATCTATTACTGTGTAAATCCTTAAAGGGCAGAATGGTCTCCGCCTGTCTCATTATAATGATTTTGACTGGCTGAATGGGATGTTTCTTTACCTCTGTAACATTATTGAGTGGTTGAGAGAACAGCATCTGGACATTCAGCCCCTCGGGCCTGCTGCACCATTCAGAATGTGCATTGCTGATGTGATTGTGACTAAACATCCCCTTCCTGTCAGTTCTTAATAAATGTGCATTCTCTTGTTCATCAAAGATCTATGGAACTGAACCTTGCTACTTCGGCATGAGAACATCACAAATCATATAACCCTAAAGAGAAAGGAACATCCCTGTCTCAGTCAGAAATGGGAAATGGGAAGGTCCTTATTCTCAAAATGCGTTCCCCTCAAACGAATCACCACTCCTTTGATATATAAGGAGTCGATCATTAGGAACATATATCGACCATTCAGCCCCTCAAACCTGTCCACATTCTCATTAACTCTCCTAAATCAAATTCTTACCAAATTCAGCCTCCACTGACCTCGTGGAAAAACAATTCCAGGCACCGCAAGATCATATGAGCAATGAACCTTGGAGCAGAATTTGGCCATTCAGCCCATCTTGTCTGCCATGACATTTGATCACGGCTAAACTATTTCTCAACCCCATTCTCCTGCCTTCTCCGACTGACCATTGATAACTTATTAATGAAAACGTATGTATCTCTGTATTAAAGACAGTGTGTGCCGGTATGTGGGGTTATGTTCGTGTGTTTGTGTGTAAACATCCATATCTGTGTGCGTATCTCTGTGTGCATATATTTTATGTGTTAGTGTCAGTATCTCAGTTTGTGTGTACCTCTGTCTGCATCTCTGTGTAGAGATGTTTTTGAAGTAAATAGATTGAAATTGGGATCAAAGTCTCCCTCTTCTCTCTCTGTCTGTCCCTGTTGTTCGCAGAGTTCATAGAATTCCTACAGTGTGCAAGCAGGTCCTTCGACTCAACACATCCCCACTGACCCTTCGATGAATAACCAACCCAGACCCGTTGAAATACTCTCCTACGTTTACTCATGACTAATGCCCCGAACCTACACATCCCTGGGCACTATGGACAATTTGGCATGGCCACTCCACCTAACATCAACATCTTTGGACTGTGGGTGGAAACAGGAGAATCCGGTGGAAACCCTCGCAGACACGGAGAGAATGTGAAACTTCACACAGATAATCCGCCTGAGGGTGGACACGAGCCCGGGTGCCTGGCGCTGTGAGGCAGCAGTGCTTGCCTCTGAGTTTGGTGATTGGATTCATACAATACTACCCTCTGCTGGACTCTCCACACCACTGCATCAATGGCAGAGTTTTTACTCTCTCAGAAGATAACAAATCTTCTGTGAATCTCTCAAATTGCACGGCCGTTTGATTTTCCAATAATATCTTTGCAAGCATAGAGCTGTTTTGTTCGATACTGAGCACTGTTGTTACTGCGTCATTAGCAACACTATTGGGCCTTTTTTAGGACTTTTCAATACTTTCTCAAATAAGTTTTAAGATTGCAACTCACAGAATGAGAAATCAATTCATGGCACCGTCTGACAAAATGGTTCACTTGGAGGTGAGCATTTTCATTCTGACAGGCCCAAGCATATTTGCAACCCTCCATGTACCAGCATTGTGTGTGCGTGTGTGTGTGTTGAAGGTGCTATCAGGTTGTATCGTGCTATGAGCTCTCTCACTCTCTCCCTCACCCAGACTGAATCCTCGAGGGTTGTCACTCCCTGCCGCTATCGCTGCATACGCTGGGCAGGCCAGCTGAGGGAGAGATTGTTTCATTTTCAGCACCACAGAGACGTCAGACCTGCACTTAATTATGGATACTCACAGAGTCAAATACAGACAGACAGGTACGGGTGGTGATGGTGGAGAGATGGATATTGGGCTCTCCACCACCCAGCTTGTCCCTTTCCATCCTATTCCAGGCTGTTTCTCTTGGAATGCGAGAAATGGAGGGAGGGAGTGAAGGTGGGGGTTGGGGTACCTGCTGTTCGTGCTGGTGTGGGTGGGGAGGGAGGTGAGATGGTGATGTGTCCAGAGGGAGTCAGTCCATAGTGTTGTATCCAAACAGTGTTATTAGTGTGGGAGATATAGTGGAGGGGAAAGAGAGAGAGAAGGAAGGTGCTCTTTGCAGCAGTGAGAGTAGTGGAGCATGAGCCTTGTTCGTGTGTCGGTGCTATAACAGATATACAGTGATTGTGAGGGAGCAGAGAGAACACGGTCATACTTATCCTGACAGAGCAGGGAAGGTTATTGATGCTTGTCCTGTATTGCTGGGCATTTCCTCAGACCGCAGATACTGCACTGAGTTGGGTGGTGAGCTCAGACGATGCTCGGTGGGTCTGGTAATGTGGCCGCCTCTGGGAAGAGAATTATCCTCTTCTGTACTAGCCCATCCACCAGGACCTCCGTGCCCCTGTCGACAAACTGTGGTGTGATTGCCCCTTATCCCTCATTCTCGGGGTAAACCGTGCAGGGCAGCTCCAAACTGAGAAAGCTCAACCGTGTGCCCATTGGACGTTTAAAGGTGGGACCAATGTCAGGGATTAGGGAATATCCAGGGGCACCCGGGAAATGGTGAGTAGCTCCAGCCATGATGAGAGGGTCACCATGGGGTAGGGTGGGTAGTTAATGAGGTGCATTCGATAAGATAGTTCCAAGAAACGAGCTCAGCCTCGTGCAGACAATCCCTCTGTCACACACAATGAAAATGTCACTGAGACAAATTGTTGTTAGAATCAACCCAATGAGTCGAAGACTCTGCTGACCCCATTCCCAGTTACAACGCTGCATCTGTTTGTCCAATGCTCTTCATCACAGGGAAGGAGCTAAACATCACCTTACCGTTGGGAATAAGGCAGTGGGGAGGGTGTGATTTTGGTATCAGTGTGGGAGCACTTTATGGCAAGCCATCATAATTCTATTAGTTTCAAAATAGAGATGGAAAAGGATGAACCAGGTCTAAAACTTAACGTTGTAAATTGTTGAAAAGACAATTTTTATATTAATCAAGAATTTTCAAAGTCGATTGGGGCAGATATTCGCAGAGGAGGGGGAAGCCTTCAAAAATGAGACATCAGGAGTACAGAGACAGTATGACCCTGTTAGGGTGAAGAGTAAGGCTGGTAGGTGTAAGCAATGGTGGAGAATTGGAAAAGTTGAGGTTCTGGTCACGGAAAAAAGGGAAGGATATGTCAGGTATAGACAGCAGGAATTAAGTTTTGTTTTCTTAATTCATTCATGGGATGAGCGCTCCCTGGCTAGGCAAGCATCTATTACCCATCCCTAATTGCCCAGAGGACAGTTAACAGTAATCCACATTGCTGTGGGTCTGGAGTCTCATGTAGGCCAGACCAGGTAAGGATGGCAGTTGGTTTCCTTAAAAGGTGTCAGTGAACCAGATGGATTTTTCTTACATCGGAATGGACATCATTAACCTCTTAATTCCTGATTTAAAGTGAATCACTAGAAGAGTCTGAAGTCAACAAGAGTATACTTAAGAGAGAAATTGGGAGCACAAAAAGGGGACGTGTGATAGCTTTGGCAAATAGAGTTAAGGAGAATCCAAAGGAATTCTACAAATACGTCAAGAACGTCAGCAAGGCCGTCCATGTGCAGAACCACAGGGAATGGGGGAGGTACTGAACGAATATTTTGTATCAGTATTTACTGTGCAGGAGGATATGGAAGCGAGGGAACTTGGGAAATATGTAGTGACATCTTGGAAAGTGTCTGTACTACAGAGAAGCTGCTGGAGGTCTTAAAACATGCAAAGGAAGGAAAATGTCTTGGCTTTTATTCGATGTACGCTATACTCTGTGGGAAGCTAGGGAAGTGATTGCTGAGCCCCGTGCTATCATCAATAGCCACAGGTAAAGTGCTGGCAGACTGGAGGTTGGCTAACGTGCTGCCATTACTTAAAGGATTGAAGAAGGGTAATAAGGAAAAGCCAGTGAACCTGACGTCAGTGGTGGGTAAGTTGTTGGAGAGGATTACAAGGCATTGGATTATCACGCATTTTGAAAGGTACCGACTGATCAGGGATAGTCAACATGGCTTTGAGCAAGCAATATTGTGCCTCACTGACCTGACAGAATTTTTTAAAGAAGCGACTAAGAAGATTAATTGAGGTAGAGAGGTGTACATTGTTGATATGGACATCAGTAAGGTGTTGAACAACATTGTGGATGGTCAACTGTTTA
Source organism: Chiloscyllium punctatum (assembly GCF_047496795.1). Taxonomy (NCBI): domain Eukaryota; kingdom Metazoa; phylum Chordata; class Chondrichthyes; order Orectolobiformes; family Hemiscylliidae; genus Chiloscyllium; species Chiloscyllium punctatum. The sequence goes on from NC_092788.1 coordinate 45,872,435, forward strand.
ACAAGGTTCAGTCATATGAAATATATGGATAACTAGCCATTTGGATACAAAATTGGTTCAAAGGTAGGAGACCGAGGGTGGTGGTAGAGGGTTGCAATATCCTGGCAAAGTTTGCAATGTTCTTCATGCTGTGCAGATAGTCCACTTTATGAAGTAGTCCACAAGCATGGTCTGCTTACCTCTCAATCTTCGCCATTACCTTACCCTAGTTTATGGTGTCTGTGCTGATTCTGTGAAGCAGATTCAAAATTTGAGGCAATGGACCATTCCAGCTAATCTGGCAATGTCTTTCTTCAATGTATGCATTTTTGTGATTGGGCCCACTGTTGTCTCACTTATCCAGTTATTCCAATCACCCCATCTCCTTATCCACATTTTCACCAAGTTATCAGTTAATTAATTATTTGTTTTTTTTCACTGTATCTTTCCCTGGCCTTGGCTTTTGACTCCCTTGTGTACCGAGTGCTGGCATGGCGAACTTCAGAAACATTAAAATGGTGTGTGCCAGGCTGTTGGTCACTTCCCGATGTGTCCCATGTGGTGCTCCAAGGACAGCGGTGTTCCAGCAGCTCTGACTCACGTGTTTGAAACTTGGTATGTGCCTGATCGCGGAATGCCTCTGTTTGTCTCTCTCAGTTGATTGTGAAGTCAGTAAAACGAGGAATACCCTTAAGTATAATCGTAAAGGACCAGGCATCTAACTTGTAGCTGATGGGCTTGTGACTGACTCCTGTTATTTAAATGTTAGTGGAGCTGCTGGGGGTTGTGCTGTGAGCTGCCTCAGACATTCCGGACAACCTGAGGATTTGGTGACCCAACTCTGAATGGAACATGGGGACTGTAGTTACAGCATCTGGGTCTGTAACATGAACAACAAATGGAGCAGAGGCTACAGAGAGGGGAAGCTCTGAAACCACGGAGTGAGTGTGTGTGGGGAAAGTGATCAGAGTCTGTGTCTTTTTCTGGACAAGTACACACTCTCACTCTCCCCGTTACATACACTAATGCACACTCTCCCTATCTGCCCCTCACACACAATCACACTGCCCCTCTCTCACGTTCCACACACGCACCCCACTCTGTCACACACACGGATGAACACAGACCTTCTCTCTCTCTCCCTCCCGCACAATCCACCTCACTCTCTCTCACATACAGAATGTGTGTCTCTCACTCACCTTCACGCAGACACGCCCTCTCTCACACACATACGCACACGCGCTACTCCTACTTTGTAAATAAAACCAGTCTGACTCCAGGTCAAGACACAGACAGAGTCCAAACACGGCCTCAAGCTTAGAATATATTATCTGACCGCAAGTGTTACTTCATTTACATCGATAGTACCTGAAGGTGTCTCCAGGCAGTGATTTGCATTTTAATCAATCAAACTCGCGTTTCCATTCTAACTGATTATGTACTTAAGAGACATCTTAGGTGTGTTCAATTCATGTGCATAAATTGTACAACCCTTTGATCTTGGCTAAAGATGGCTGGAAGTGAAGACTTTACGGTGGAACCGTTGATGAACAGTGGAAGGCTTTCAAAATAGTTTTTCAACGTTCTCAGCAACAGCATATAACCGTGAAATGGAAGGACAATAGGAAAAGGGTAATCTGCCATGAATGTCTCAGGAAATAAGGGAGGCTATCAAATTAAAATAAATGGCATAAATAATGGCAAAGACCAGTGGGAAAGGAGAAGATTGGGAAAACTTTAAATGTCAAAATAATGTCAAAACCGTTAAATTTCAAAATAAAGCAACAAAAAAGTGATCAGGACACATCAGATAGGTTATGAGAGTAAACTACTCAGAATATAGAGACAGATAGCAAAATATTCTATAAAGATACAAAACGAAATGAATGGCTAGGGTAAGCAATTGTCCTTTAGAAGGTGAGAAGTGGGATCCAGTAATGAGATATGAGGAAATGGACGAGGAACTGAAGAGTTATTTAGTTGATCTACACAATGAAGGACACTAATAACATGTTAGTAATTGTCAAAGGCAGGAAGGTAAGTGAGGACCTGGAAACAACCATTCCCGAGAGAGAGAGTGTTGGGCAAGCTCATGGAGCCAAAGGTAGATAAGTCTCCTGGCCCTGATGGAATGTACCCCAAGGTACTAACAGAGGTGATGAGAGAAATAGCAAATGCACTTGTGGAAATTTTTCTGATTTCACTGGACTCTGATGCAATTCCAGCAAATTGGAAAACAGGAGTCAGACACCACTGTTTAAAAAAGGAGATAGACAAAACATGGGGAATTATAGACCAGTTAGCCGAACATCTGTAGGAGAAAATATTTCAATCTATAATCACGGAATAAATGGCAATGTATCTTGATAGAAAATGTCCCGTTGGGCAGACACAGTGTTGGTTAATGAAAGGCAGGCCACGAGTAACTAACCTACTGGAATTCTATGAAGACATTACAACTGCAGGGACCCAGTAGGTGTGGTGTACTGAGATTTCCAAAAGACATTCGATGCAGTGACGCCAAAAAGGCTGCTGCATAAGGTGTGGCATTACGGGCAATGTATTAGCATGGATAGAGGATTGGTTAACTAACATGAAGGAACAAATGGGAATACATGATTGTTCTTCTGGTTGCTGATCAGTGACTAGTGGAGTGCCTCAGGGATCGGTGCTGGGACTTCAATTATTCACAGCTGACATAGATGATTTAGAGTAGGGGACCACGTGTAGTGTCTCAAAGTTTGCAGACGATACTAACATGAGTGGCAGAGTAAAGTGTGCAGAGGATGGTTAAACTTTAAAAAGGGACATAAAGAGTAAAAGTGAGTGGGTCAAGGTCTGGCAGATGGAGTGCAATTATAATAAATGTAAAATCATCCATTTTGGTCAGAAAAGTACTAAAGATGACTTTTATTTGAATTGTTTAAAAATGCAGCATCCTCTTGTGCAGAGGGACCTGGGTGTCCTTGTGCATGAATCACAGAAGCTGGTCTGTAGGGGCAACAGGTAATTAACAAGGCAAATTGAATTTTGTCCTTCATTGCAAAAGGGATTGAGTGTAAAAGTAGGGAGGTTATGTTGCAGATTTAAAGGGTGCTGGGGAGACCACACCTGTAGTACGTGCAGTTTTGCTCTCCCCATCTGATAAAGGAAATACTGGCACTACAATGTATGCAGAGGAGGCTTGTTCGGTTGGTTCCATAGGTGAGGGGTCTGGTTATGAGGAGAGATGAATAGATTGGAATTATACATTGATTGGAATTTGAAAGAATGAGGGAGGAATGAATAGAAACATTTATAATTGTGAAGGGAGTAGGTACGATAGAAATATAAAGGATGTTTCCAGAAGCATGTGAAATTAGATAACAGGGCAAAGCCTCCAAACTATATGGAACAGATTTCGGACTGAATTGAGAAAGAATGTCTTGATCAAGAAGCCTGTGAATCTGTGGAATTCTTGAGGATTTGTCATTGAATGTATTTGAATTTATATAGATAATTGTTTGAAGATTAATGGAATGATGGATTATGGTGAGTGGGCGGGTAAGTGGGGCTGAGGCCATGAAGTGATCAGCCATGATCTTATTGAATGGTGGCGCAGGCTTGAAGGGCCCGATGGCCTACTCCTGCTCCTAGTTTGTACGTTCTTATGTAATGGGTCAACATGAAATGGGAATTATATTTGACAAACTGACTGGTCGATGCATACAGAGAAGAAATGGATGCAATGCATTTAGAGTTTCAGAAAGATCTTGATAAAGACTATGGCCGAGTGTGCAAACTCAAATGTTATGGCATTGGGACTAAAATATGAACATGATTTTAGAATAGGAGAACTGACACGAAACAGTGAACAGGAATAAAACGATCTGTTTTGAAGTTGAAGGATCATGGCGTGTCGTAGGGATTAGTGATTGTGACACAGCTATTCTCAATGCATACCAAACATTTAGGTGCGGGAATCAAATGCAATTTTCTCAGTCTGCTGACAGCACGAAATGATGTTGGATTGTTAGTGGGTGAGGAGGATTTTAAAAAATCTCCAAAGTGATTGAGACAAGTGGAGTGAATGGGAAAATACGTGGCAGATGAAGATCAATGGGGGTGGATGTGATGGTGTGTACTTTGATAGGTACAATAGAACAGCAACCTATCATTTGAAAAGGGATTGTATGAAACATGTTGGTCTTTAAAGGGATTTATGTTCTTTCTTTTTTTCCTGTTGCGCAGCCCTCCGAGGTCAGTGCAGGGCAGTGAGTTCTGAACCCAGAAGTCAATACTGGGAAAGGCATTGGCACGCTGACTAGTGTACACAAACCCACCAAGTGGGGAGCTGTGTAACATTTAAAAGGATCTGTATCTCCTTGTACACCAGTCACTGAAAGCAATATTGCAAGAGCAGAAAGCAGGCGGGAAGATAAATGGTGTGTTGACCTTAATTTCTAGGGGATTGACTGACAGGAGTAAGGGTGTCTTACTGCACCTGTACAGGGCCTTGGTGAGAGCCCATCTTGAACATTGCGCAGTATTGTGTGTAGTTTTGGTCTCCTTACCTAATAAAGGATAAACCTGACATTGAGGGAGTGCAGTGAAGGATGACCAGACTGATCTCTGGAATGACGGGCTTGTTGTGAGAGTAGAGTTTGGGGCATTTGGGCCTGTATTCCATGGGCTTAAGGAAAATGAGTGGAGATCTCAGTGAAACATATAAAACTCTGACAGTGTGAGACATATTGGAAGATGATAATTCCCCTGCCTGGGACGTCTAAAACAAGAGGCAACAGTATTAGGTACAGGCAGGCCACTCTGCATTGAGATGAGAATAAATGTCTTCACTCAGTGACTTGTGACTCTGGGAATTTCTCTCCCAGATAAACTGTGGAACACAAGGCACTGAATATGAATAAGGATTTCTCGACACGAAAGGGAGCGGGAGGCATCTGGAGTATGGCTGTCACAAGCTCTCAGACGTTAGGAAGGAGGCCTCTGCAGGGTCAACAGGACTGTGTTTCCCATTCCCTTTTCCGATACTGAGGCTGGTGCCGGGAGTTCTGTCAGTTTTATCCTTCCAAACTTCCGAGCAGTTTGATACAATTTCGCGTCCTACTTTGCCATTTTCGAGACCATTGAAACGTTTATCACATGCATGTGTGTACAGAGTATCGTTTAGGCCAGACCAGGAATGCATAGAATTCACCAGGCCAGAATTCACTTCCTGAATGTACATTGATGAAGCAAATTGCAGTTTGCAATTGGCATTGATTTCAGCATCATCGTGACTGATACCAGATTTTAGATCTCGATATGTTGTTAATTGCTATTCAATTCCATCAGCTGTCAGAGCATTAGCCTGGTCTGGATTAGTAATCCAGTGATATTTCCACAACAGCACCATCTCCACGTAGAGACCTATTGGAAACCACACTGAGCTGGTTATTGCTGTGCAGTTTGACAGATCTGTCAAAAATAACTTCTACCAGTTTAACTATTATGATGGGACTGAGGGGGTGGAAAATGGTCAGATTGTAATTATTCTCCTCTTCGCGGACTGGACATAGTTGAGGAATTTTCCACATTGCCAAGAAAATGTCAGAATTGGAGCTGGAATGAAACAGCTTCCCCCAGGGACACGGTTGTTGTGCAGCACAAGTCTTCAGTCCTGTTGCAGGAATCGTGTCAGGGCCCTTTGCCCTTGTCATATCTACTGTGTTCAGCTGTTTCTTCATTTCGCTTGAAGCAAATCGAATTGAATGAAGACTGGCATCTGTGATTCTGTGGGCATCATGGCGAGGGTGAGGTGGATCATCCACTCAACACGTCTGGCGGAGTATCTTGCCAAAACTACATAATTATCTTTTACACTGATGTACAGGACTGTTCCATTATTTAGGATGGGGATAATAGTGAACCCTCTCCTCCACGAAATTGTTTAACCGTCCATCACCATTTATGGCTGGATGTGACAGTACTGTTGGTTTGTTGGTGTTGTGATCATTACACCCTCTCTATCAGATGTTATTGCTGCAGTTTGGAATGCAGACAGTCAATTATGGTAGCTTTAACGGGTTGTCATCAGGTTTAGGTACACACAATTGGGACACTGGCACGTTCACCTATACATCACTGAACCATAGATCAACTTGGTTGGAATGGTAGACTGAGGGATTATCCCAGGAAAAACGTTACAGATTGTGCTTGAATTTAATTCTGTTTCTGCTGCTGCTGTCGTCTGCAGAACCACATCAATGTCAGGAATTCTCTATTTCAGAAGGTTTGGAGAGTTAGATCATTTAAAATATCTGCAGATGAGCTTTGACTTGGAAATGAATTGATTGCAATTAAAGACTAGTGATGAAGGAGGAGTGAAAAAGTCATAGACTCTTAGAATCATACAATATACAAACAGACATTTTGGCTCAACTCGTCCATACTCACCTGGTTTTCTAAACTGAATGATTACTATTTTTCTCCTTTAGGCACACATCCCTCCAAACCTTTGGTATTCATGTACACATCCAATTGTCTTTCAAATGTTGTAACTGTACTCCCCAATGCTACTTCCTCTGAAAACTCGCTACCTTTACACACCACGCTCTGTGAGAAACAACTGTCCCTTAGATCTCTTTTAAATGTCTTCTCTCTCACCTTAAACCTATCCTGTCTGGTTCTGGACACACCCACCCGGAGGAAATGTTCTTGTCTATTTATCCTATCCATGCCTCTCATGATGTAATAAAGGTCACTTCTCAGCCTCCAACGCAAAAGGAACAAAATCCCAGCCTATCCTTATATCTCAAAACCTCCCATATCCGTCACATCATTTTAAATCCTTTTATCCCCTTCTCAGTTTATAACATTCTTCCAATACCAGGATAACACCAATTGCTTCAAATGTGACCTGACCATTCTCTTGTAGAGCCACAACATGATGTGCCAATTCCTCTAATCAATGCACTGACCGATGGAAGTCAGCTTGCCTTAAGCCTTATTCACTGTCCTGAAAATCTGCGATTCCCCTTTCACTGAACTATGTACCTGGACCCTGGATTTCCCTGTTTGGCAACACTCCCCAGTGCGCTACCATTTTCTGAATAAATCCTACACTCGTTTGTCTAACAAAATGCAACATCTCACATTTATCTGCATGAAGATCCATCAGCCAATCCTCAGCCCACTTGTCAAGTAGATCAAGATATCATTGTTCCCTAAGATAGCCTTCTTCACTGTCCACCATAACCCCAATTTTGTGGGTTTCATCTCCAAATTACTATCCACGGTTCCAATGTTCTCATCCAAACCATTTACAACAACAATGAACAACAGCAGCCTGGTCCTTGTGGCACAACGCTGGACACAGGCCTCCAATTGGAACAGTAAATCTCTCCCAGCACCCTCTGTCTCCTACAGTCAAGTCAGTTTTGTATCTAATTGGATAGATGTCCCTGATCTCCTGTGATCTAACTTTATTAAACGGACTTCCATGTGGAACCTTGTTGGGCCTCACTAAGGTCCACGTAGACAACGTATGTTGCTTTACCTTCATCTATCTTCCTGATCACCTCTTCAAAACCTCCAATCTAGTTTGTCAGACATGGATTCCCAGACATAAAGCCGTGCTGAATATCCGTAATCAGTACTTTCCTTTCCAAATGCATGTAAATCCTGCCTCTCAGAATGTCCTACAAACACTTCTCCACCCTTGACATCAAACACACTTGTCTGTAGTTCCCTGGATTTTCTTTGCAGCCAAATTTCAAATAATGTAACAACATTAGTTGTCTTCCTGTCCTCCAGGACATCAACCCTGGCTGTCAATAATACACATAAGAAAGTCAAGAGAACTTCAGATTTCGTAAACCAGAATCTAAGACAGAAATGTGCTGGAAAAGCTCTGCAGGTCCGGCAGCATCTGTGCAGAGAAATCCGAGTTAATGTGTTACAACACGGGGGAAACCTTGCCCCCTCCCCTACCACCTCCACCACCCAGTGCTAATTTAAACTTCAAACACAGAAAAGATTTAACCCATGCTATAACGTGTAAAAATTCAGAAGGCCAATAACCATCCTAAAGGTTAATATTTAAAGCAAAAATTAACATTTTTTTATAAGTCTAACAGGGAATAATTAACTAACAACTTTTTGCAACTCCTTTCTCTGACCTATCTTTTACTTACTCTTCTACAATACTGGTCCGATAATCCCCCCACCCCACCCATCCCCAATTAAGATATACCAAAACATTCAAATTTCAGAACCAGCCAGCTGTCGAATATTCTCTTTGTATCGTCCCCTGTCTTCGCTTCTTCTCCTTAGAGTTTCTGTGTCACAGGTCATTGATAAATATAGGTACATTTCGGAGAGCTATTCTCCGGGCAGTCTGCCGATGTTGGTGGCGTGGCAGTTCTCCCCTAACTGGTCAATTTTCTTTTCAGCTTTCTATCCCAAATCATCGGGTAATTTCCTTTTTTTAATAATATTACCAAATGCCAAATGTAAACTCGATTGCAGTTTAGTTTCATGGGACATAATTTAAATGGATTGATCAAATTTGAATTTATTTTTTGTCTCACAGCAACCCAGGTACTGCAAGCTGCTGGACCACATGTTACATTGTAAATTTTCCAGAACTCACTGTGCTTGGAAATCCTTCAACTCTCTTAAAGGTACAATACCCTTTACACATTTATAACCCCTTCTCTCTCAAAAAAGAACAATTATAATGAAAACACGGTCTCATTTGTTTTTCTATTCTTTCAACACATTACCATAACATACAGATAACCTAAATCTAAGTTCACCTTAACTTCTTCCCCTTTTCCTATATTTAACATTGGATAATTACAAATCTCGTCTAATCTTTATCAGTTAAATCTGTGAGAACGCATCTGAGATTACATACTTATGACACGGTACGTGTACGATTTTTAAATTAAAAGTCTGTAACCTAAGACTCCAATGAAATAGTCTTTAAAGCGTTGAAAGAATGTCAGCAGATTGGGGTCCGTGTACACAACCATCTCTAACACGCTGTTTGTGAGTACACATTAAAATGTTATAAGGCTAGTACCAAACTCAATAGTCCTTTCTCAATCGTGGAATATTTTCTCTGGTGAATGTTGAGCTTCTTTGAAAAGGACGATCCCATCTCATCACAGTGCAGCTCCAACTCCTATGTCACTCACATTGACGGCAACTTTGAAATGTTTTCAAGCGTTTGGTGTAGCTGAAACTGATTTGGTGCTCAATATTTCTTTTTAATGGTCGGATGCCTCCTGGCATTGTTCTGTCATCCAATACTTTGTGTTTTTCTTCAGCAAGTCGGTAAACGGTGCTACTACACTGCTGACATTTGGAACAAACTTCCGATAGAATCCGCTGATTGCGAAGGAGCGAAGCACCTTTTTCTTCGAGGTTGGCTGTGGAAATTCCTCGGTTGCTTTTGTCTTTGTGTTCCATGGGATCAACCTTCCATGACAGATATTTTGTCCCTTGAACATCATGTCTGCTTTCACAAATTGTGTATTGTTTAATTTTATCAGCTGTTTTGTTTCTCGTATTCGTTCAAAAAGCTCTGCCAACTGTACCAAGTGATCTTTCCAGGACTTAGTGAAGATCACGACATCGCCTAAACGGACTGCACAGTTTATTAATCAGGACACAACTCTGTTCGTGAGTCTTTGGAATGTGTTGGGTGTGTTTGTCATTCCAAAGGGCATCACTTTGACTTGATACAGACCATTTGGTGTTACAATTCAGAAATTTATTTCACTGTCTCTGATAAAGGTACCTGCCAGAAACCACGCATTAAATCCAACTTCGTGATGTAACTGACTTGTCCAACTTTCTCGATACAGTCCTCCAATGTCAGTATTGGATGTAAGTCTGATTTTGTAACAGTCTCGATCTTCCAATAATCCAAGCAAAATCATTGAGTCCCATCCCGTTTGGGAACTAAGATGATCGGCGAGCTCCACTTGCTCGGGCTTGGTTCGATGATGTCCTCATTGAGCATAACCTCCACCTCCTTCTGGACCTGTCTGGCTTTGAGGGATAAAGCCGATATGGATTGTTTTATCGGAACAGTACTCTCTACAACAACTTCATATACAATAGTGCCCACCATATGATTCTAACATATCTCCTCATATTGCAATAACAAACCTTTCAACTGTGTTCTATGCTTCTGAGACAGATAGTTTACTAATCTACCCCACTGCTCAAGGACTTCTACGTTTTTGACATATTTTGAGGCACATCAAAATCCACGACATTTGGATTTGATTCCTCACTCTGTGGGGGAGTAAATAGCACCTGTTTCTCCAATTCTTTCTCTCCTCTACTTTTCAGAAGGGGACCTGCACATTCATTTATAAGTCACATGAAGTGGTCCTCAAATGTGGGAATTGGCAACAGAGGTGCTAGTTTCATTACTGTCGGGAGCCTACCTACCATTTGGCATGAATGACATGTATGCCAAACGTTAACCACATCATTGTGCAGTCCAGGTCAATAAAAATGTTTTTGTCCCTTAGCCTGAGTCTTTCGTACCCCTAGGTGACCTCCTACAGGTAGTTCATATGCTACGTGTAAAACTTCCTATCTCTATGCTATCAGCAACACAATCTGGTGCACCTCAGCACATTTCTCCTCTGCACTAACCTGATGTGGTCTCTTTTTCTGTCTTAAGGTCTATCTTTCAGATAATAGCCCTCATGAATATCCTCTGCCTCCTTTTCAGAGTACACTTGCACATATATATCTTTTATCATCTTGTCTGTCTGTTGCAAGTCCCTAAGCCTATCAGGCCAAAACACCTCTATCTGACCCACTGCCTGTTCAGGTTTTCCCTGCACCATTACGGCAAACAGGGTGTCCGTTAACTGAATCTCAACTCCTTCATCTTTGTCTATAGTTTGTCCTTCGTGCTGTGACTTATAATAGTGGGATATGGTTACTGCACAGCCTGGGAAAATACCAGGATATTTCTGATTTAACACTTCCGTTTCTTTGTCTTCCTTGGGCATCTCCACAACAAGGGATGTCACTCCCAACTTGGACGCTGCTAAACCCTTCCCAAGAACAACCTGCATTCCTGGATGTGCCAGTCTGTCAATTGTTCCCGCTATAACTTCCCCAGTCTCGATTAGGCACTCCAACCTGATCTTACATAGGGAAATGTTAAATTTCTGTCCATCTTTCCCATAAGTTAATGCATACTCGGGTAACAGATCAGAAAGACTGCAAATTCATTCATCTCTTCCTATTATCAACTGGTTAGATCATGTATCTCTCAAAATGATAACTTCTTGCTCTTCTACCCCTGTTATTTCTGAGTAAACTTTACTCACAGACGCAAATTCTTTATCGAGATCAGGTACTAACTCCATACCCAGCCCCTGCCTCGGCTGTGCACTTTCCTGCAGCTCTTCGATCTTGTTGGGGTTTCCTTTAAATCTTTCACTAATGCCACTGGCTTAGCTTTGTTTACCATATCTTTTCTCACAGTCCTTTTCTTAACAATCAGCACTGTGACCATACATTAACCTCCTTATGTCAGTGAAAACACCTTTTCCCAATGCCCTTCGGAAACCACCGGCACTGTAATTTTCTGTGTTCCACTCCATTACAGTGAAAACACCTGAGGCCTTTCACCTCCTTTCCACTCTCTTGGGCAGCTTCTTTAACCTGTGGTAAACTCATATGTTCTCCTCTTTCTTTTATAGTGTAGCATCTCCCCTTCTCCCAAACTCTATCCCTCACAGGACAAAATTCTGGCTAGAAGCTTGTCTTATGCAGCAGCATGTATTCATCTATTAATTCTCCTGCCCTTCTCAATTTTTGAACTTTCTTTTCCTCCACATGAATTATTATCATCTCTGGAAGTGAGGTTTTAAACTCCTCCAGCAGAATAATCTCCCTTAGAGCCTCATAGGTCTTATCTATCTTTAAAGCCTGCACCCATCTATCAAAATGCCTATGTTTAATTCTTTCGAACTCAACATAAGGCTGATCTTGTTCCTCCTTTATGTTTCTGAACTGCTATCTATATGCTTCCAGTACCAATTCGTAAGCACATAAAATACCTTGTTTCACGTCTTCATAATCTCTTGACCCCTCAACTGGCAGGGCAGCAAATACCTCACTAACTGTGCCGACCAGCTTAGCCTGAACTACCATTACCCATAAATCCTTTCACCACTCTACCTGCCTAGCCATTTTTAAAAAAGAAATAAAGAAGGCTTCAACATCTTTCTCATCAAAATGTGACAGAATTTTGACATAGTTGTATACATCACTAATGTCCCTTTTACTCTCCAGCCTGTTCACTTGACTTTGCACACTAAATCACAACTTCTCAAGTTCAAATTCAATCTCCCTTTGCTCAGCTGAGAACCTTCTCCTCTCTTTTTAATCCCCTGTCTCTCTTCCCTCTTGCTTTCTCTTTCTTCTCTCTCTTTCTCTCTCCCTTTGTTTATCTTTAAAACTACATTTTCTTCCACTGTAATTTAAGTTTTTTTCTAAATATCGTGCACTTGTCTGTTTCTCTGGCACACCTTATTGTTTGAGTAATTTCCTGACAATTTCAACTTTACTCTTGTTCTTGGTTAAACCCAAATCTAAATTCTTTGCTAATTCTAAATATTTGGCCTTTATGTTTCCTATTAAATGCCATCGGCAAAAGTGAGAATCATCTTAAAACCCCAGAATCTTTTTAACATTTTTAAAGAGCCATTTCTCTCACTTTAAAATTAACCAACTACAAGTCACCGAAATTAAACAAAGTGTCTCATCGACTTTTTATTTAAAGCTCTCGGATAATAACTGATTATGATTGATGAAATTATTAAATGAGTTAATGTAAATGATTAAATCTGCTGTGCATTTTCATACCCCAAACCCATTTAACTCTGCCCAAATCTCAGACTAGATCTGTCTAAACTTGTTTTAATCACAGACAAAAGGCCCCAAACTGTTAATCTGAACCAGCCACAAAGGAAAAAGTGCACCTCATGCTGTAATCTGTTAAATTTCGAGAGGCAATGATCCATTTACAGAGGTCACTATTTAAAGTAAAATTAACAATTTTCTAATTTAAGTCCAACAGAGAATATTAAAATGAACAACTATTTAGAACTCGTTTCGTTAAACCTATCTTTTACCTCCCACTCTACAATACTGGTCCGATAAAATAAAACACCATGATTAAGATTTGAAAAAAATACAATCACGTTTCAAAACCAGTCAGCTTTGTCAATTCTCCTTTGTAGATTTTTCTCTGTAGATTTTTATCTCGGTTGGCTTTGATGTTCTGCTGTGCAAACGTCTTACAGACAGGTACCTTTCAGAAAGCTCTTCAGCTTTGTGGATGCCCTTGGCAGTTCTCTCCCTAAATGTTCAAACTGTCCAGTTTTACACCTCAAAACATTGGATTATTTAATTGATTTGGATGTCATCAAAAACATTATATTTCAAACTCCATTGGATTTCAGAGTGTTGGGGCATAGTTAAACTGACCGGCCGAATTTGAATTTGATTTTGTACCATGACAACTCAGACTCACTATTTGTTTCACAGTCAAATTTTACATTTTAAGTTTTTTCAGAAAACTGTACACCTCTACACGTTCATATCAATATCGTTTGTCAGCCCTATGTAGTTTTCCATGAATTTGATCACCTAAGTTCACGTAATAGTTTTTTTCAAAATAAGACCCGCTTTCTCTCATCCTTCCTTTGTCTAAATCCTTCTTTCCAGTTATGATTCCAATTGCTTACAATGTTACTGGTATTCTTCGACAAAGTGATACATTGTGTGTGTTTTGTGAATAATCCTCTGTAATTGAAATGAGATGAACGAATGAGATGCAATCACATTCCCATATGAAGAAGTAAATGTGCAACTTTTTCGAGCTTTCTGATTTTAAAAATGATGCAAAAATCTCCTTTATTCAGGATTGGGAAAGTGAAAAAATGGCGTTCACAGAGAGAACAGGAGTAATTCAATAAAGCTTTACTGGGATCATTGAATGACCAAATATTTAGTTTTCCGCTGAGATTTTAAATTCAGCTTTGTTTCAAGTCTGAGTTGTGCATGTTTTTGTCAATATGCAAATATCATCGGTGACAAAACCACAAGTTGCTGGTCATGCTCAGTATTTCTGGAAGTATCTGCTGTGAGAAAGCAGATTCAACATAGGGTAACAGAATGGGTCTAGGTTGCTTACTTTTTGCCAATAGTGTTCAACTATGTGCCGGTTAGGTGCATTAGTCAGGGGCAAATGCAGAGTAATCGAGTAGGGGAATGTGTCAGAATACGTTACACTTCGGAGGGTCAGCGTGGACGTGCTGTGTGAAATGGCCTGTTTTCCCACTGCAGTGATTCTGTGATTCTATGAATTGTTCGTACAAAGGGCGGTTGGTGCGAGGATCAGGGATGTCTCTGAGCATGTTCTGGGCATACTGAAGGGGGTGGGTGAACAGCCAGCGGTCGTGGTACACATTGATATGAATGATATCCTTAAGAGGAGTGAAAGGTCCCGCAATGTTTAGGAACCAAGACCTGAGTTTAAAAGCAGGATCTCCATGGTTGTGTGGGAAATAGAACCCACTGAATTCAATAACTTCAGTCTGAGACAAGATCTGAAGCAGCAGTATCGGTTATTATACTCTTGCAAGAGTGGTGCCTATGAGATAGGCACACCGAATTTAACTAGTACACAACTTTTTGTACAATTCATTCCCCTTTTACTCCTCCCCTACTTATTCCATTGCTTCTCCCCTGTTTACATCTCCCACTTCTTTCAACACGGCTGTTTATCTGTTGCCTCATCTGGCCTTGTTCGTGACAAAAATGCATGTGCTGCTTGGCTGTTTCACCACATCCCTCTGTGGTCTATTGTTATATATCCTCCTTGACTGTCATCTGCTTCCTTCTTCGCTAAAGCAACATTTCCTTCCATTCTTTGCCCATACGGATCCTTATGAACTCTTGATTGTGTTTTTTGTTTGTTTTTGCAGAAGCGGGAAACAGATACTTATAGCTGTTTGTACAAGCATATCTCGCTTAACCGACACCCCTCTTCCACTTTCATTTTTCAGCCTTGTGATTGTTGCTGATAACAACATTTATAATTACTCCTCACAATTCCCCCTTTCTATTTTTACATTTAATTATTGTTTCTGCAATTTTTCCTTTAAGCACCGCCCCCAAAATTCACAAGCATCATTCCTGAGACTTCATCCATCTTGGTCTCACTCATCCCCTCATTATTTAATAGAAGAAAGTCCTTCTGCCTGATTCCCTTTTAGGGGCATCTCTTTCATTAAGGCTGTCTCAATCAATCTTTGGGTGAGCCCTCAAATACAGTGTATGATGCAACAGCCAATGGCTACCAATACCATGGCTACTACTATCAGGGAAGTAAGGATGGAAACCACCATAGCCTTCCATTTTCTAAACAATGATTGAAGCCATCACGTGAGAGATGTGTTTTCTCCTGAATTATCAGCAGTTTCTCTGCTAAGGTAGTCAAAGCCCTTACGGCCCGAGCAATTGAACCATCAGGTGCAGTGTTATTGGGAATGAAGGTAAAACAGCTTCCTCCTAACATCACACACACACACACACATACCCTTTTTTCACTAGAATCATATCAAGGGCCATTCTGTTTCCCCAAACCATCCTACTTGTCGCGTCAAGCTGTTCTGATATTCCTTTAACAGCATTTCTTGTATAATTTATAAATCGCTGTTGGTTATAGAAAATGTAATTTATCCAATCTACATTTTTATTAACTGTCACCCACCAAAAGAGAGCTGACTCGGGGGATGCTTTTAAGTCTTTCATCTCCAAGGGAATGAACATCAGAGATAGGGAGGTGCAGTTCCTATCATTCCATGCAGTCTCATCCTGGTACAGGGCTATCATATGTTTCATGCCCTTCCTGTCTCGCTTCCACCCGAGCGGAAAGGGAACCACCTGGGCCACCTGGTGTACCGGAGGCACATGCATAACAATTGCTTTTGTTCAGACGTTTTACAGTATACTTTACCCATTCAATCCAGGCATTTGCATCCCCGTACCCAGTTTCTATTTCAATGGTCTGTTTAAGTCCTTTACCTCTATAATTTTTACTACTTTAAAGTCATCGGGAGGGGTGAAAGGTTGTACCTTATTATCCAGTAGTTCTGCCAATTTTCCCTGTCCTACGCTAATTCGTAAACAACAGCCCAAGAAATCATTCCCGTTAGTTTTCATGTAATTGTAACTGATAGGTGACCCCCGCCGCCACCCCCCCACCCCCCACCCCCAGGGTTGCTTCGTGCGATGTTTTGTTATCATTAAGTATATTGGGTTACACTGTATCGGGACAATCAAAAGCTGTTCGGAAGGTGGCCCAGTGTATTGTGACGAGACTATTATACCAAGTACCATCCCCGAGGCCATTCCCATCGGACTTAAGATGTATATCTGAGCTGTGGTACTGTCCCTGATTATGTACATCCCCACAATTTACCAAGCTGCATGCATCGGCATCTATTACTTGCGGGTTAACAGACTCAGGAACCGTTAATAACACATATGACATTGATGTTTGACAAAATCCCAATAATAAGAGAGCTATTATCATAACTCTAAGCATCCCCAGCATTCTAAGATCATGCTGAAGCACCAAATGACTTAAGATACTTAAAACCCTCACTCAATATCCGTTGTATTTGATAAGGGCTACTAAACCTTGCTTGTCAAGGTTCACCTATAACTGGAAGAAATAGTAATACCTTATCCCCGATTGCAAAATTGCACTTTTTAAAAACATGTCCCATCCGCTACCTATTTTATTGCATATTGCAATACTTTTAAATGCTGTCTAGCCAACTCCCCAGCGCTATTAATCATCCCTTAAGTTTTGAGACCTAGTCCAAATGTGTGGCCTTTGAACTCTGATTTGCTATTTTCTCCTTAATCAATTTTAATGGTCCTCTCACTTAATGCCCCAAACATAATTCCAATGGAATGAATTTGCTCTGTTAATTTTGGGCATTCCTGATAACAAAAACTGCAAATGGAATTCCCTAACATTAATCATCTGGATAATCCCTGGATTATAAGCCCTCAACATGGTCTTTAATGTGTAATGTCACATTTTTAGCGCTCCTTGCAATTTTGAATGGTTTGCAGTAGATTTGAATTGCTTAATCCTAAGACATTATCGTGATAAATTAGATGTAAAGTTTGAACCTTGATCCCACTGTATCTTCATTGGTAGTCCGTATCTTTTTTTTAGAAAAGAGTAATTCCTTTCCAATTCTTTTAGCTGTGATACTGCATCTTGGGATGGCCTCTGGAAATCTAGTCGATGCATCCATTAGTGTTAACAAATACTGATGGCCACTTTTTTGTTTGCAGTAGGGAACCTAGCCAATCAATTAAGACACCTGTAAAAGGTTCCTCAAATGCCGGAGTAGTTAAGAAAGTGCAGGTTTTATTATCGCTTGTGTTTTTCCAATTACCTGACATGTATGACGCATCTGGCAAAATTCAACTCCATCCTGTTGCGGTCCAGGCCAGTAAAGTTTCTCTGTATTTGGTCTGTTTTCTTCATAACTCCTAACTGACTTCTAGATGGTAACTCATACACCATTCGCATCACCTCCTTTCTGTAACCCATTGGCAATATGATTTGATGAATCTCTTCCCATTTCTCATCTCCTTGAAAATAGTTAGTCTCGATTTCCTCATTTGGACATCATTTTTAAGGTAATAACACTTAGGGATACATTCAAAATTCCTAACGTATTTGTTTTTTGATGCAACTGCTTTAAACTTTTATCTTCCTGCTGTGACTCAATCAGTTTAGCTGAGCAAAAAATATTTACATGATCACCTATTTGCACCTGTTTTGTCTCAACTTTCTGATGGACCAAAGTATCTGCTCATGCCACTTAAGCTTCCTTATCTTTACGTTTTTGGTATTTTCTATTTCAACTGGTGATATTGGGACTTTATTACCCATAATCAGGAAAGTTTCCAGGATAAGATTCCTACATTGATTCAGTTGTCTGCATATCCACTGGCTTTTAAACGAGAGTAGCAGTAATCCAACCACTGAATCAGCTATATTTTCTGCAAGGACAAATTTCATTCCTGGAGCTGAGAGTTTGTCCAGTACCCCTGCCACAATTTCCCCACACTTTTTGGGACACGCTAAGCACACATTACATACTTTTGCACCTTTTGTCTCATGGTGAATTCCCTCTAGCAGTACCTTTTCTGGAAATAGTCCTTCAGGAGTACATATCTCCTTACCTTTTCACAGAGGATCCTGTGTCTCTTAATATTACATCCTCTCTACCTGCCCTATGTGAGTAAAATTTCCCCTTGCAGGTATATTTTCTAAGCAGATCTGGCACTTCCTCCTTAACAAACTTCCAATCAGCTTGTACACTCTGATGCAGCTTTCTAGCTTCCACTGTGCTTTCTGTTACCACTCCGACAAAACTGCCAGACTTATCTTTTTTCCTGCATCCGTTTTTTTTTTCTGAACCCACCAAAACAGTGATTTCATGTGTCCTAATTTGGTGCAATGAAAACACCAGAGCTTTTTATCTTCTTTGCCTCCTTCACGTATTGCCTTTTTACCCTGTGGTAAGTTCTTCACCGAGATCTATATCTCCCTTTCTACGTGGGGATTTCTCTTTGCCACAATTTCTATCCATCATGGACTGAAATTGATTCTGGAAAACAGAACAATTTTTATAATCATAATCACTAGTCATAATCATCAGCCTCTTCAGCTGCCAGTTTTGGCTTTATAACTCTATGATCTTCCAAATGAGTGTGCACTATGTGAATGCTTAAACACCTTCAAAGTAATTGTCTCTCGAAGCGCATCGTATGTTTGCTCTCTTTTTAAAGCTTTTATCCATCTATCAAAATTACTTTGTTTGATCCTTTCAAACTCAATATGTGTTCGAACAGGATCCTTCCTTAAATTCCTGAAACGTTGTCTGTAGGCTTTTGGCACAAGCTCACATATATGTTTTCCTCTCCTCATACTCCCCAGATCCCTCCTTTGATAGTGTTGCACATATCTCACTAGCTCTACATACAAGTTTTGTTTGGGTCAACAAAACCTACATGGTCACTGGCCACTGAAATTCTTTAGCCACTTTCCTACTCATCAAATTTAGGCAAGCTGTGAATATACTGAAACTAGGCTTTGGACTACAATGGGATTGCCCATCCTCAGTCTGTTCCTCACTAAGCTTACCTTCAGCCTTCATCCTCATCCTTTAAAGCTGACTTTCCATTCTAAGTGACCATCTCTGACGCTCAAATGCTCCCTCTTTTTCTTTCTCTCCTGCTGAATGCATTATTTTTTTCTCTTTCCTCTGCTAAACCTATTCGTTATCTTTCTTCCTCTTCTGACTTTAGTCGTAGCTCAAACTGCTTCATCTCTGCTTCTAACTCAAGCTGTTTCTTTTGCGATTGAAGTTTAGTCATGCCACAGACCCTGATGGAGTTTCCAGCAAGTTGGAATGCTGAACTACTGCTGCAATAATCTCATCTTTCCTCACATCAGACGGTAGCTTCAACTCCCTTTGTCTACTAATTCCCGCTGCTTGGACTTATGTGCATTCTGTAAAACCCACAAGGTCACTTTCCCGACCTCCAAAACAAGCTTGGTTCCTGCAAGAACCATTGTTACCTGAAGCTCTGCTTACTCACCAAATCAACACACGAAATAAGACACAATAACACCCGCCACTCGCTGTCTAAATTCTGCAAAGGCCCCCTAATTTGTTGCAGACCAGACCCGACCCCTCAAAACATTTTAATAGGAAATCCGCAACTTAGATTTGCTATTTTTTGAAGGTTAGTGTATAGCTGATAGTTCCAGAGTGAATTAGCTGGTCAGACAGCCGATTTTTAAACAAATAACATTTATTTGCCAAATTACTAAATGAAACATAAGGAACCGAAAATAGAATACCTGAATAAGGTAGCGTATCCGAACCTGACAGGCTATCCCGATTTAAGGATGATGTTCCAATTTACTTGCAACAATCCAATAAACAAAACCCCTTATCACCAAGGGTAAAACTGACACAACTGCTTACAGGTTATAAGGTCAGAAGGGCAGAATGAGGCAGAGAGCGTCCAGTTACCCTGACTCAACAAATCCCCGAACTGATCCACCTGTCCAGTTGTGGGAGCTGGACAGGTCCTCTTGATTATACAGGCTACTTTTCAAGACTTGAAAGGCTTCTGTATGAGGCATTATCAGTTAGGTATAAACAAAAGGACCCCAACGAACCTTTCAAAATTATGACATATTGGAATCCTTGGTCGTGTAGACCCTCTTTTAAAAAATCAATGACAGCAATACCCTGTAAAAGGACTAGCTTTGTGAGAACATGCCACATTTGGCTTTGGACTGAATTCCAAAAATGTAAGTCTTACAGCTTTGAAGACAATATAATGCATTAAGTTGTTTATTAGTTTTCATAAAACGGTACTCAATCATACTGTGTGTTGAAGATTCAGCATGGTCACGAGTGGATTGTCCAGACAGATCCACACTTCCTGTATATGGTCAGGGCAAATACATCCACTGAGAATCTGTTGCTTGGCGACTGTACTAGTCGAGGAGAGACTAGCACGGAAACCAAGTCTAGATTGTGATTTTTTTTGTGGATGGTGATGATGGAGCGTTCAGGTGGTTACAGTATTGCAAATGAACAACACAACAGAATTACCTAGCCTGCGATAAGAAAACGTCCATAATTCTCCCTCACAACTAACTTCACGAGAGCAATTGGTGATGGGAAATGTGACCATAGAACATAGAACATTGAAAAATACAGCGCAGTACAGGCCCTTCGGCCCTCGATGTTTCTCCGACCGAAGCCTACCTAACCTACACTAGCCCAATAACCTCCATATGCTTATCCAATGCCCGCTTGAATGACCATAAAGAGGGAGAGTCCACCACTGCTACTGACAGGGCATTCCATGAACTCACAACCCGCTGAGTAAAGAATCTACCCCTAACATCTGTCCTATACCAACCTCCCCTTAATTTAAACCTGTGTCCCCTAGTAACAGCTGACTCCATACATGGAAAAAGGTTCTCACTGTTAACCCTATCTAAACCCCTAATCATCTTGTACACCTCTCTCAAATCTCCCCTAAACCTTCTTTTCTCCAATGAGAAAAGTCCCAAGTGCCTCAGCCTTTCATCATACGATCTTCCTACCATGCCAGGCAACATCCTGGTAAACCTCCTCTGCACCCGTTCCAGTGCCTCCACATCCTTCCTATAGCATGGCGACCAAAACTGTACACAATACTCCAGATAAGGCGACACCAGAGTCTTATACAACTGCAACATGACTTCAGGACTCCGGAACTCAATTCCTCTACCAATAAAGCCCAGTACGCCATAAGCCTTCTTCACAGCACTATTTACCTGGGTGGCAACTTTCAGAGATCTGTATACATGGACACCAAGATCCCTCTGCTCATCCACACTACCAAGTAGCCTACCATTAACCCAGTAATCCATCTTCTTGTTACTCCTACCAAAGTGAATGACTTCACACTTAGCTACATTGAACTCCATTTGCCACCTTTCTGCCCAGCTCTGCAACTTATCTATATCCCGCTGTAACCTGCCACATCCTTCTTCACTGCCCACCACTCCACCGACTATCGTATCATCCGCAAACTTGCTCACCCAGCCTTCAAGCCCTTCCTCCAGATCATTTATAAAAATGACAAACAGCAATGCTTCCGAAACAGATCCTTGTGGAACACCGCTAGTAACTGCACTCCAAGATGAACCTTTACCATCAACTACTACCCTCTGTCTCCTCCCAGCCAGCCAATTCCTAATCCATTAGTCAGCAATGTTAACATTCAATTCAATCCAGTTGTTATCTTGAACTGAATGTCGAATTCTGAAAGAAATTATCTGGATCTGTTTGTGCAGTGACTGTGATTGATGTCAGTCTCCATGGATCCTAATTATGTCACTGGATGGTTTTCCTCTTCTATTTGTACCGGGCGTCTTCCAATGCTTTATCCCATTGTTGCTGCAGATGCATCATCTGCAACACTGACAAGGATCAGCAGTTGCAGAAACAGGGAGAGGAGAGATCAGAATCAGAAAACCACAGACTGGAATATTCCAACAATGGACCAGGATCTAAGAACAGTAGACTGGAATGTTTCAACAACGGATCAGAATCTGAGAACAGCAGACTGGAATGTCGCACCAATGGTTCAGAATCTAAGAAAAATAGACTGGAATGCTGCAACAATGGACAGGAGTTTATCTTTGGGTCTTTTGTTTTTTTCCCGGTATTGGCACATATTACCAAATCGGATATTAAGTGTACTGTGGATTATTCAGGCTGGTTACTATCCCATGCTCGCTATTGTTGGTGTTCCTGGTAAGTCTCCCCATCTCTATCGATTTATTAATCCCATAAGCCATGGTGAACTTCAATGCTATTTCTGTTATCTATTTTTAGTAAAGACTGAAACTATTGTCTTCAGTTTCAAATGCAAATCCATTCATTCTCCACAAATTTCAGAACCACCCACACTCCCGCCCTCACAAACATCTGAGAACAAGACTGTTCACAATCCCGAAGTACCCATTTGCCCCGAATTGATTTATGTCTTGGTATTCTCTCCATCGCCAAAGCTACCCACTACCAACTCCAGATATCCCCAGACCCCATCTTGACGTCAGTGCGGGTGCTAAATAAACCATTAACTACGCCATGGTAAATCTGAGACTTTATGGTTCCTGTTCTCTTCTAATCGCTCTTTCCGTTACAAATGTTTCCATCAAAATCTTGTTCTTGTCTGTAAAATATATTCATGACAGGGGCACTGTGTCAGAGTAGTACTGTCGGTGGCCACGTAATTCAGTGGTCCAGATATCTCCACTATGGAAGCTGTTTCAAATCTTATCTCAGATGATGACAGAACTTAAATTCAAATGACAGGAACTGGAAATAAAAGTGAATTTTACTGATATAATCCAACCAGCACTTTGTCAAGAAGTTTATCTATGTCACTGTTATCCTTTGGTGAAGAAATCTCACATCATTGCCTGATCTGAATTAAGACTGATATCAGACTCAATACTTTAAGGAATGGCCTCACAGTAAAAGGCATTTAGTGAGGTTCACAAATGCTGTCCTGCCAGTGATGCAGACATCCCATGCAATAACAACATGTAAGGTAGAGGAAAAAAATACAAAGTATGATACTAGAGATCAGAAACAAAAGGAATGAGTAAGTAACTGAACAGATTTGGCAGCCTCAGGTCGAGAGAAAAATAGAAGTGAAATTTCGCATCCAATCACCATACATCAGAACTGAATGCAGCTGGGAAACAGTGTGTTTGATGTTGATGACATGGATGGCTGCTGTGAAAGGGAGAAGGAGTGAGTTGAATAGATAGAGAAAGAGAGAGGTAGAGAGAAAGAACAAACAAAGGGTTCGTTGATGATCAGCTGGAATGGAAATAAAAATCCAGACTAATCTTATTTATTTTTCTCTTGTTCTCATATTACTGAAATTCATGCCCGTGTCAGGTATATATCAAAGTCCCCGTTTGAAGTGAGTTATGTCACTTTGCCCCTCTTCCTTGAGTGTGATCATCTTCTTTTATTCAGTAATGGGATGCTGGGCCAGTATATAATTCCCTTTCTCCATTGTCCTTGAGAAGGTGTTGGTGAGCTGCCATCCTGACCCACTGCAGTCTGTGGGCTGTAAGTAGTCAATGCTAAGGTCCGCCCGCATTCATTTATTTGAGAATTTGTAGTGAGTGACATAACTGAGCGGCTGGCTTCGACATTTCAAACTACAACTGTGTGTTAACCACAGTGCTATGGGCCTGGAGTCACATGTAAATCCGACCGGGTGGAGATGGTAGATTTCCTTCCCTGAAGTGCACTAGTGTGCCAGGTAGGACAAACACAATGTTTTCATTGCTTCATTTGATTCTCAATTCCTGATATTTTATTGAATGCAAAATCTAACATTTGCCGTGGTGGGATTCGAATCCGGGGTCTGAGACATCACCTGCGTCTCTGGGTTAACATTACAGGGATAATACTGTGAGGCCATCACCTCCTTAGTATCTCCAATAATCTCCAATGGCAAACGTGGTGTTGTTGTTGGCGTGGCTGTGCTTAAAGCATAGCGTTTTGCAAGGCAACAAAGTGATTTGGCAAAACATACCATCCTTCTCATTTTGTATTTATGAGAAGGCGAGATGATGGGAAGTGCTCTTGGTGAAAAGGAGGTGGATGTCCTCGGCAATGAGCCACTGACAGAATTCATACAGAGCAGTAAGTACTGAGCATCATGTTGTTCACAAAATTGTCAGCAGCGACACTCTGACAGGGTTGGTCATTCTCAAAAGCTTCTGACCTCCATGCAGAAGACTAGACTGTCTTCTCAGAGATGGAAGATGCCTCCTTGAGACATGGCACAAATCATCAGCTGTGCCTCCTTACTATCAGCAAACCACGTTAATGCAACACGCATGAAACATTAGCAATGGAGCCAGAAGGCACAGCATGGAACAGTCTGTTTGTGCATGCTCTGCTTCATTGGTTTGTAAAGTTACAGCATCGATGACATCCTCCTATTTCCGTGTAACAGTTTGGAGGGGCTGAATGGCCTCTTCTGTTCGTGTGTCAGTGTCTCGGGTGGATGAATGTCCTCTTCCTCGTTCCAGGGAAGAGGCTCATTATTGGGTGACCCGTGGTAGCTGCTTACCTGCGTGTTGTGCCGACTAGATTCCTTATATTCCTGTGTAACATTAGACAAACAGGAGGTTGGAAGAAACAGCAAGTCAGGTAGCATCAGGAGGTGAAGAGGTCAACATTTCAAGTATACCCGTTCTTTAGGATTGCGGGTGGGGGTAGGGGGAACTGCAGATAAAGAGGGAAAGGAGTGGTTGGGGTGTGGAGAGCAGAGGGATGGTGAGGTAGGGGATAGGTGGACACAAGTGGTGGGTGCAACGTGGTTGGTCGGTGGGAGGGATGAATATAGTTGGGAACTAGAAGGTGGGGTCATTTGGTGGAATGGAAGGGAGGAGGCGGGGCTGGGAAGGTTATTTAAAATTGGAGAACTCAATGTTGAGTCCTCCAGGCTGTAGGCTAACCATGCAGAAGGTAAGATGTTGTTCGTCTAATTTGTGGTCTGACTCACTGTGGCAACAGAGGAAGCCAAGGAGGTCACGTTGGAAAGGAATTGGGAAGGGGAATTGAAATGGGTGGTGACTGGGAGCTCAGGCCAGCCCCTTTGGACCGGGCAGTGATGCTCGGTGAAATGTGCACTTAGTTTACGTTGTTCTCCCCGATGTAGACAAGACCACATCAGGAGAACCTACTGCAGTGAACTAGGTTGAAGGAGAGGCAGGTGAACCTCTGTTTCACCTGGAAGGACTGTTTGGGGCGCTGGATAGAGGTGAGGGAGGTGTGTGCCAGCAGGTGATGTATTTTATTTTTCATCTGCAAGTGTCAGTTGCCCATGGGGATTGACAGGTTTGGTGGGGAGTATGGCACGAAACAAATTTAGTGAAGGGATCAGTCCTTGTGGAAGATGTGCCAGGTAATGGGATCCAAACTAGTTTACTGTATCTGCCATTCCTGATGTGGTCTTCTCTATATCGGGGAGACCAAATGCAAACTAAGGGGAATGGTTTGCTGAGCATCTCAGCTGGGCCTGTAAGGGCTGACCTGACCTCCCAGTCACTGCCTATTTCAATTACACCTACCAATCCCATTCCGACATGACATCATTGACCTACTCCATTGCCACAAAGAACCAAAGCACAAATTGGAGGAACAACGCTTCATATTCCACCTGTGTCGCCTACAGCCGGGGGTCTCAACACTGAGTTCTCCAATTTCTCGTAACGTCCCTTCCAATCCCCAGATCTCCTGCTTAGCCCCTCCCCTTTCCATTCCTCTGATCAACCCATCTTCCAACTGTCAACTGGATTCATTCTTCCCATTGGCCAACCCGGTGGTACCCTTTACCTGTGTTCGCCACCACAACACGCCGTCTCCTCCTATTTCCCCACCTCGCCTCATTATCAGTACACACCCTTGCCCCCACCCCCAGACATGAAGGAAGGTTATACCCAAGATGTGGACTTTTTCTCCTGATGCTGCCTGGCTTGTTGTGGTCTTCCAGTTTCCTGAATTCCAACATTTGTAGTTTTTTTTAAAAAATCTCTTCTTGTGTAATAGGTAAGAGAGAGTGAATGCGCTGTGCCTCTACTTATCCAATAGCTTCTATGGGCTGAATGGCATTCTCATATTTCTGTGAAACCAGCTTGAGATGCTGAATGAGCTCCTCATTTTTAGTCCTGTGGAAATGTTCAGGGTCCAGCAGTGCTGTTACATGAATGTTGCCTACACATTAACAGCATGAGCTTGAATGTTGTCCATGTTTTGCTGTTTTATGCGATCTTTTCTGAGCATCCTCACTTTTGATCGAATGACGGAGTGTAAGACGTTGCTGAAGCAGCTGAAGATGTTTGTGCCGAGGAAGCTACCCTGAGGACCGCCAACAGAGATATCCAGGGACTGAGAGGATTGATCTCCATCAGCCACATGGTGCTCCAAATGGCCCAACAGCTTGGGATATTTACAACTGATTCCAATTAGGTGCAATTTTATTCAGCCTCCTTGACATCTTGTTCAGTCATGTCCTTTCAGGGCCAGTCATTCTGACGCTGTGTTCATATCTTTTGATTTGGAGATGGGTGTTGGACTGGGGTGTACAAAATTAAATATCATGGTATTCAAACAGATGAAAGACTCAACAGACTATCAATTTTTCAATGTTATAATTTCATTTACATCACACTAAAGTTTTGCTCTAAATTCTGTGTGTTACGATTGAGCCCTCCACCATCAACTAATGAAGGAGCGATGCTCCGAAAGCTAGTGTGCTTCCAATTAACCCTTTTGGACTATAACCTGGTGTTGTGAGATTTTTAACTTCATAGCTTTTGTTCATGTCAACGGCCAAGGTAAATGTGTGGGGACTGTTTCCTTCTCTCAGAGGGTAGTGACTGTTGGGACCTCTCTATCCCAGACAACTACAGCTCTGAATGTTTGAGGGAGCAGGGTGGTGTTAATGAATGTTGACACATCAGGGAGTTAAGGCTACAAAGAATTGGGCATGAAAGAGAAATTGCGGCCAAGAGAGATCAGCCCTGACCTTACTGAAGGAAGGACAGGCTTGACGGGCTATATAGCCTGGTATTATTACAATAAACCCTATAGCCCAGTCACTTTATTGCCTCTTCCATATCCTGTGGTACTTCAAGTAGCTGAATAGGTTGACATTGTTGCTGCATGATCTAAACTGGGTCTAGTTCTATAGATTGGAGGGGCTGATTGGTCTCTTCCTGTAAATGTATATCATGGTCCAGGGGCTGAGAAGCCACATCCTGTTCTGGTGTAACTGAAATCCATATACACCAGATCGACCACCCTTGGAGAATGTCATCACTGCAGATGTCGGTGATCAGAATTGAGAAGTGTGGCACTGGAAAAGCTCGGCTGGTCAGCCAGCATCCGAGAAGCAGGAATATCGATGTCTTGAACATTCCTGATGATAGAGTTGTGCCCAAAACGTCGATTCTCTGGCCCCTCGAATGCTACCTGACCTGCTGTGCTTTTCCACCACCACACGTTTAGATGTCAACCGGCCCGCCCTACTCAACCTTCCTGGTCACATCATCAAAGAACAGGCATGAACTTCCACTGACAAAGCCATTCTTACTATTACTAATGAAACCCTGTTTTCCCAATGCATATACATTTTATCCCTCAGAATCTTCTCAATTAATTTACCTAACACAGGTATAAAGCTTACTGGTCTATATTTCCCAGACTTTATTTTTCAGTCCTTCTTGCTTTCCTCCAGTCTTCTGGGATCTCACTTGTGGTAACTGATGATCAAAATTATCAGCCAGGGCCCCCGTAAGTTCTTCTCTAGCCCCTGCTCTGAGAAATATTTGTTGAGGACATCGCTCATCTCTTATGGTTCCCAACATACATATCCATTGAGGGGTCCTATTCTCTCTCTAGCTACTGCTTTTCCTTTAATATACTTAAAGCATCTCTTTGGATTCACCCTGATCTTCTCAGGCAAAGTTATCTCATACGCCCTTTTCTCCCTTCTGATTTCCTTCTTCAGTAAACTCCTGTATCCCCTGTACACCTTCAGGGATTCGCTTGATCCCAGCTGCCTCTACCTGAGCCACGCCTCCACATATCTTTTGGTAAAAGCCTAAACATCTCTTGTAATTCAGGGTACCTCATTCCTGTAAACTTTCCATTCACACTCACAGGAACATATAGATCGTAAGCTCCCACTTGCTGGAGGTCCCTTTGCTTGCAAACATACTACTCCGATCAACCCCTGCAAACTCCTGCCTGAGTCCATCAAAATTAACCTTGCCCCGATTTAGAACTAGAATCTGTGGACCAATTTCTTCCCTCTCCATAACTATTTTAAAATTAATAGATCTATGGTCACTGGTCCCAAAGTGCACATCTACTGTCACCTCACTCACCTGTCCTGACCTATTTCTTAAGAGTAGGACAAATATTGCTCCTTCCCGATTAGGACCCTCGACATTCTGCTTGGGGAAATTTTCCTGACGCACTTAATTGATTCCATCCCATCAAATCCCTTAATGCTCTGGCAGTGCAAGTCTGTGTTATAAAAAATATTAAAGCCCCCATTATGACAACCAAAATATTCCTGAAAGTCTCCGGAATATCTCTACATATTTTTGTTCCTGCAATTTCTGTTTACAATTTGGGGGCCTACCGCACAACCCCAATAATGTCACCATCCCCTTCTTATTTCTTAGTTCCACCCACAAAGCCTCATTGGATGATCCATCAGTTATTTTATCTCTGATCACTGCTGCGATACACCCTTTATTCAGAAATGCAACACCCCTCCTCTCGTTCCACAATCTCTGTTCCTTCGAATGCATTTAACCCTGGTACATTAAGCTGTCAGTCCTATCCATCCCTCAGCCATGTTTCTGTAATAGCTAAACTATCGAGCACCGATAACCTATCCACACGCTGAATTCATCGGCCTTAACTGTCAGCCCTTTTGCTGTGAAATAAACACAATTTAATCCATCGGCATTTCTTGTTCCCTATCGTGGTCCAGCCTGATATGGCTCCTCAACGTACTATGTTTGATTACTGTATCTCCATCCAGCCTCTCACTTGCCTCCCTGCTGCTGAGGATTCCACCTCCTGCCAATCTCGTTTAAACACTCCCCTGTTGTACTAGCAAAACTGACTGCGAAGATATTGATTCCCCCTCAAGTGGATCTGTCACCAGTCCCTCCTGAACAGGTCAACTCTGTCACAGAAAAGCTCCTAATGGTCTAAAAATATGAATCCCTCCCACCAATTCTTTAGTCATATATTTATCTTGATATCCTCCTCTTCTTACCTTCACTCGCTCATGACACTGGAAGTAATCTGGAAATTATCACTACCGAGGTCTTGGTTTTTAACTTTTCTCCTAGTTCTCAGTTAATCATTCTATAGAAACACATTCCTATATCTAACCGTATCATTTGTACCATCGTGCACAATGACTTCTGGCTGCTCACCCGCCCTCTTGAGAACATTCAGCAGCCACTCAGAAACATCCTGGATCCTGAAATCTGAGAGCCAACACACTATCCTAGTTTCCCGTTTGAGGCCACAGAATCTCCGATCTGTGCCCCCTAACAATCAAATCTCCTATCTCTAAGACCCTGTTTACCTTTATCCTTTCCTGCTGCCCCCCAGATCCAGTGCATCCATCTTGGCTACTGCTGCTTTCCCCTGAACAGTCATTCCCTGACACCTATCGCCCATCTCCCAACATACACAAAACCAGTATCCAGAATGGTATACTTGGTTTCGAAAGGAATAACCACAGGGGTTTCCTGCACTTTCTGCCTACTCCCTTCGCCATTCCTGGTGGTTGCCCAGATACTCTCTGCTTGGAACACGACAGGAAGCAAGGAAAGCCTGTTGGATTAAATTGCTTTTAATTAAATGGAACTGGGCTGACAGGTAACGCAGATGAACTCAGGGCGTGGATCTTTACATGAGACTGGAATATTATAGTCCTTACAGAAACATGGCTAAGGGAGGGACTTGGGTGTGATCACCTCACTAAAGCTTTTATCTATGAAGTGTTCCATATCTCGGATGATCCAGAATGCTCCTGAACACAGTCTCCCAGGAGCTGCAGCAGGGTGCACTGCCCACACGTGTAGTCATCGGGGATAATGGAAATCTCCCTGAGCTCCCACAAACCGCAGGAGGAACATAAAACTGCCCTAACTGCCATCTCCATTGTTGTCAGACTAGCGTTAAAAAAGAGTTTATCTGAGCTTACCTTTACCTTTTGCTGAACTGCTGCTCACCGATTTCTCTGGAACCAAAGCATTACTACCTATTCTGCCACTCACAGTACGTTAATAGACCACTCCACATTTAGGTTTGGTTAGGGTAGGATGGAGACACTACAGTGATGTATTGTTTGGGCCTTAAGCACTCCTAAACACAAGGCCCATGCTTGGATTTGGACATGGGGGGTGGGGGTGGGGTTGTCTTGCTGAGGTCTTCCTCCTAGTAGTGGTGACTGCGCTGATGCAAATATTCACCCTGACAGCCCATCCGCGTTGGCGCAGTCCTCTGGTTTTTTCGGTCTCCTCGTACTGCATTTATGAATTCCTTGTAACTACTGATTGTATTCGAAACTGTGTCTCACTCCGGAGCGAGAAATGTTGATATTCCAGTAAGTACAGTCTATTAAAAAAGGTTTGCCAATGGACATATGAGCGACAGTATGTCCATCCGCTCTCTAACTCTCCGTTTACTTTCAATTAGGGTACATTTATTCTGATAACATTCCATCCCATTTTACTGCGTTTTCCCTGTAACCCTTTTAAAAAAATCTGTGGATCTCAGCCTTGAAGATATTTAGTGATCATTTCTTAACAGCCTTCACAATTTTCTGCAATTGTTTCCCTCCCACTGATGTGAGACTTAGTGGTCTTTCATCCCATGGCTTTTTTTTCTAGCACTCTGTGTGGAAGTTGAACCTACATTAGATGTTGTTCTGTTTGATCACACCACCTCTGTGGCTAGAGGCAAAACAAAATAAAGCGCAAAATGTAAGAGCCTGTAATCTCCTCCCTCATCTTCCACATCAGTCTAATAGACAGTTCATCCAGATCTAGAGATTTGCCCACTATTTATCCTGCATCAACTTTCAATTATTCCTCAGCTTCTGTCCAGGAACTGCTTCCCCAAAGTGAACACCAATATGCAGTACGTGTTTGACATTCACAGGTTCTCTGCACAGTTTGCCTCCTCGGTCCCTAATACCCCCTATTCTTTCTCTTGTTACCCTCTTACCCTTAATAAACCGATAGAATGTCTTTGAATTCTTGATAATATTGCCCATTAATGTTTTTATCACCCCGCTTTTTGCTCTTCTACTTACTTCCTTGAATTTAGCCCAACACGTTCTCTACTCTTCTGGGACCTCCATTGACCTGCTCACTTTATGCGTGCTTTAAGCTTCTCTTTCATTTTGAATTCTGTTCTGAATATTTGTAGACATTCCATACTCTCTGGGCTTGTTTTCCTCATTTTTATCTTTATTGTGACATGTTGTGGTGACACCTTCATCAATTCCATTTTGAGCATGTGATCCCCACCACACCCACGCTGTTCTGCTAAAGTTTCACCCAGAAGTAATTATACGGTGGCCAGATCCTGTCTTTCTTTTGATAAGATCTGCCTCTATCATCCAAATTATTTTTATTTTTCAAGCCTTTTTTCTTTTGGTCTTTTCCTTAATAAGCTAAAAATGCTTGAGTCATGATCACTGATCCTGAAATGCTCAGCCAATCCTGCCTGCAACACCTGACTGGCTTCATTCCACAGTGAGGCTCGGCATAGCCCCACCGATTGTTGTATCTGCTACATATTTATATGAGGAGCTCTCTGGAATAAATGTCAAGACATTTTTGCCCTCTTAAAAATAATTATCGCTGCCCTAATCAATGTTTGTAATTGAAATGCCTGAATATAATGATCCTATTATTGCATTGACACACCTCAGTGAATTGGTTATGAACCTGCCCCTGTATTTTATTTTATCTGGGGGCCTATTATATGTGCCCAGTAGTGTGTCTGTCATTGATGTGAACCAAATTCCAACCCACAAACCGTCATTTGAATGCCCTCCCAAGATATCATCCGTCCTTACTGCAGTCTTTGACTCCATAATTAATAAGGCAACACCACCTTGTCTTTTACCCCTCTCCTCTGCTGCCCATAGTTCTTGTACCACAGAATATTGAGTTGTCAGCTCTGACCCCCCTCAAATGCATCTATGTGATGGCAAAAATATCCACTTCCCCATGTCACCTCGTTCCCTTATCAAATCTGAAGATCTGATAATATTACCAGCATTATGGCAAAGGACATCCAGCCTGGAATATAGCACCTGGAATACTCTGTATCTCGGAGTTCTTCAGCCAATTACTTTTTGTAATCAAGCTGCCCTTCCATGAACTAAAACTGTAACTCTGGGACTGTATGAATAATCGTTGAATTGTAATTTATTTTTAATACTGAACAGTCAGCTTCAAATACAATGAATTCCTGCTGATTAATTCCCTGCTCAGTGTGCAGCGGGATCAGCCCTTAGTAATGGAGAAAGTGAGGACTGCAGATGCTGGAGATCAGAGTCGAAAAGTGTGGTGCTGGTAAAACACAACGAGTCAAGATGTAGCCAAGGAGCAGGAGAGTGAAAGCTTTGGGCATAAGCCCTTCATCAGGATGGCATTGGTATGTTCAATTTTTTTCCATTCCATGATTCATAGAATATTTGGAATTTAACTTGCTCAGGAGGGGAGCACTGTATATAGCCCTGAAATGGAAAGCAGTCAATCAGTTGGTTGGACAGGGAGCAGATAAAGTGAGGTGAAGTACAGAATGAGTGAAGTCCAAACAGAAGGATAGATAAGTCCCCTGGGCCATACAGGAAGCAATAGAGGTTGTCAGTGGAACTGAGGGGAGAGATTGCTGCGCCTTTGGCGATGATCTTTGTGTCCGCACTGTCCAGTGAAATACTGCCTGATGATTGGAGGGTGACAAAAGTTATTCTCTTATTCAGGAAAGGCAATAGGAATAATCCTGTGAAATACAGGCCAGTCAGTCTTACTTCTGTATTGGGCAAAGTATTGGAAAGGATTCTGAGAGACAGAATTTATGATTACTTGGAAAATCATAGTTTGATTAGAGATAGTCAGCATGGCTTTTTGAGGGACAAGTCATGCCTCACACAACTTATTGAATTCTTTCAGGATGGGATCAAGCACATTGAAGGTAGAGCAGTGGATGTGATGGAAATGAATTTTAGCCATATGGTTGATAAGTTACCATAAGGTCGGCTCATTCTGAAAGTAAGGAGGCATGGGATGCAGGGAAACCAGGAAATCTGTCTGTATGGATACAAAATTGTCTGGCCTGTCGAAGACTGATGGTGGTAGAACATGGAAAGTATTCAGCCTGGAGCTTGGTGACCAGTGGCGTTCTTCAGGAATCAGTTATGGGACTGCTGTTGTTTGTGATTTTTACAAATGACTTGGATGATAAAGTGAATTGTAATTTAGTAAGTTTTATGATGTAACAAAGATGTTGGAGTTATGGATCGGGCGGAGGGCTGTTGTAGGTTGCAATTGGACATTGACAGGATGCAGAACTGGGCTGGTAAATGACAGATGGAGTTCACCCCTAATAAGTGTGAAGTGATTCATTTTGGAAGGTTGAATGTGAATGCAGAATACAGGGTTAAAGGCAGGATTATTGGCAGTGTGGAGGACCATAGGGATCGTGTGTTCCATATCATAGGACGATCAAAGGTGTGACCAAGTTGATAAGATTATTAAGATGTAATATGTTTTCATTAGTCTGGGATTACGTTTAAGAGCCACAAGGTTATGTTGCAGCGCCAAAAGGCTCTGGTGAGACTACACTTAGAATATTGTGTTCAGTTCTACTTGCCTCATTACTGGAAAGACATTGAGGCTTCGGAGAGGGTGCTGGGGAGATTTACCGGGATGCTGCCTGGACTGGAGGGCATATCTTACATAGAAAAGTTGAGGGAGCTAGAGCTTTTCACCTTGGAGCAATGAAGGATGGGAGGTGACTTGATAGAGGTGTATAAGATGATGAGAGGCATAGGTAGAATGGGTAGCCAGAGTCGTTCTCACAGAGTGGCTATCGCGAGCGGGCATAATTTTAAGGTGATTACAAGAAGATTTCAGGAGATGTCAGAGGTAGGATCTTTACACAGAGAGTGGTGGGTGCTTGGAATGCACTGCCAGCAGCGTTGGTAGAGTCAGCTGCATTAGGGATATATAAGTGACTATTGGATAGGCACATGAAGGATATGTCAGTTAGTCTGACCTTCGAGTAGGATAAAGGTTCGGCAGGATGTAAAGGGTCTAAGGGTCTATATTGTGGTGTACTGTTCTGTGTTTTATGTTTCACGCAGCCTGTCGTCTCTTATCAATTGTTGAATGTGTGCGGGAGAGATGTGTATGAAATTAGGAAGTTGGGGAGGGGCGTTAGCCCAAAACATCCAGTTATGTTGTTCATTGTTACATTCACCTGAATGCCATTAGAGTATGTTTGGTGTTCTACATCACGCACGTTCCGCCAATTTCACTTATTAACGCGATTCTTGACTTGTCATTTGCTGCTGCTTTCTTCAGATACAATCACTTGGGTGACCCATGTATTAATCAGATGTTTGCTATGTTTCGTGAATTAGGCAAAAATAAGATGCCAACTATGATTATTCGACTGAACTATAATCTCTGAAAAGCATTATGTTGATTCTATATTTATGGAACAAAAACATAAACTCCTGTCAAGATTTTCTAACACAGAAATAAAGAATGTACATTTGATTTTCTATCGAACAAACAACATGGATGTAACTCTTTTGGCGATCAGAATTACACATACAATGTCAGGATTCAAAACAATGCATTGTCACTCCAACATTTTGAAAGTGGTTGGCTTCTGAATGATTGCATGTTCAGGGTGAGCAAACGATCGAACAATCAAATAGAATTAGCGTTCTTATATATGTATATATAAACAATCAGTTTAATTTCTCACCGACATGTACAAGCTTCAGTTATTTGCCAGCGAATTAGAAACAGCTATACTTCAACATGGACTGCGAATATTCAACTAAAAAAATGATTTGTGCTCTCAAATTTTAGAATATTGCTATCAAATTTTAGTGAACAATAATTTGAAATCTTTTAATTTTTAGAAAGAATCTTGTTTAATATGAAATGTGGACAGTGAACAAAAACGATGCACATATTATGAACATATTATCGTGTGAGTGAAAAGTCAGACCTTTTCAAAGAGATTTGAGCCAAAGCAATGACAGATTTGTTTGAGTAATTGGAATACAAGCAATTAGTTCACATATTTGTTTGTTATGCTCAAGTAAGAATAAGCCTTGCAAGAACTGTTACAAGCACTACATCGGAAAAAGAGTCAGAAAACTAGCCACCTGGATACATGAACAACTGGCCAGAAAAAAAGACATGACCCACTATCACTAGTATCCTTACATACAGATGAGGAAGTACACGATTTAGACTGTGTCTGAATATCCATCTCGGACAAGCCAAACAGAGACACGCACGATAATTACTGGAAAAATAGCATTCCAACCTGAACTCTATCAACAAACACATCGATTTTGATCCCATCGAACACTCTCTGACAAAAAGAACTGGACATAAAATCACGAATACTGGAAATTACATCACTGACTCAAGGAAACCTAAACACATAAATAGCAAGTGGGACATAACACCAGCACTTCACCAGACGCTCACTGATAATGTTCCCTAGTACAGTGATGAACCATCTGAAAATGAACTCTCCAACTCAGCGAGCAAACTGACATCCAGAAGAAGCACAATTTCTCTCATCTTCCCTTAAACTAAATACTTCATTCCACTTATAATTCCGGTTATTTTAAGGTTATTTGTATTCTTCTGCAAAGTAATATAGTTTCTTTCTGCGTGTGTTTGAATGTGTGTGTGTGTATGTGTGTGAGAGAGAGAGAGAGAATAATCCTCTGTAATCTCTGGATTACTCCCCGTGCCATGTGGAAAAGAGGGAAGGATGAGGAAGACAGTAGAGCTTAACATGTTGTTAAAAATCTAGTTCAGGGATGAGAGTTCCAGATTGTTGTATCATTGGGATCTCTTCCAGGACAGGTAGGGACCTGTACAAAAAAGACAGATTGTATCTTAACTGGACGAGCACCAACATCCTTCTGGGGAGGTTTGCTAGTGCAAGTCAGATGGATTTGAATAAACCAGTAGAGTGAGAACCAAAGCAGAAGATCAGGAACTGAGCAGAAGGTAGAGGTGAATAGGACATCAGGCACGGCCAGTCTAATGACTATGACGAGAGATGGAATCAAAATAGTGAGTTGGGAGTTGGTCTAAATTATAGAGATGAGGTGCAGGTTTTTCAGAGATTAACAAGTAAGGATAGAGAGTGTGGGGGATGTGAGGGAGTGAGGTGTGTGAGATCAGGGAGACAGTGTACAAGAAAATGTTAAAGGGGAAAGATTTTGGGGTGGGGAATTCCGTGATAAACAACTAGTAGAAAAACACTGGAAAACTTGCTGCTTGTCAAAGTGAATACCTGGGAAAGAATTTATTATGCTTCAGATAAATAACACCCTTATTGCTAGAGGTCTGTATTATAATGGAGGAAAAGCTGTTTTCATATTATGGCTGTAGCTTTAATAATTTTTGCAAACAACTAGAATAGTGTCAGTGTTGTTGTTGGACAATGCGTCCACTGAGCATATGAATTACACTGGATGGTCCCAGAGATGGCTGGGCTGCCTTTGATGGAGTGAGTGCTGAAGTTGCATGAGATGATGCTGGTTTGTAATATAGCCACTTACTGAGTACAGTCAAAGGAACAAAGCAGCAACTGCCATTGTTTATTGTTTCAGGATACACCAGAATATTCATGGCTGCCACTGCAAAGAATCATGCAATGAAAAACAGGCCTCTCACGTCTGTGCCAACAAGTGCATATCCAAAGACATTTTAAACGTTTGTGAGGTTACTTGCCTCAACCACTCATCGAGACAAAGCATTCCAGATTCATACCATCCTCTCAGTTCGAAACACATTCCACAAATCCTCTCTCAATCCCCTGACATTCACTTTAAAAGTGTGTCTCTTTGTTTTTGATCATTTGAAGAAGGAACACAGCTGCTGTCTGTTCATCCCCTCAATACCCCATTTGCTCTTGTAAACCTGTACCATATTCCCTCCTCAACTTTCCCTGCTGCAAAGAAAAAAGGAGCAAATTTAGTCCTCCTCTTTCATACTCACTATTGAGTACTCACTTGTCTTGTTACTTCTGACTTGCATCTTCCCAAATTATCGGTGTTAAATTTCATCAGACCATTGACTATCTGAATAATCTGTTTCTATCCTTCTGTAGCCTAACACTTTCCTCCTGACTGTGATCCACCCCGCCCATCTTTGTGTCATTCACAACATTGGTCATCATTCCACTGCGCCCCACCTTCCACATTCTCACAATCGTCATTTCTGAATATCACAAACAAACCAAGTTTTCCTTCCTGTTCTCCAGATGTTATTCAGAGGATGAGTTGACATTTACAGTCTCTTGCTTTTCCTATTTTGGTGAATTTATGAGTGATGTAGTTAACACATTTTATAAGTGAGCCACAAATAGCATTTTCGACACAGAGTTGAATTCATCTTTTACACTCTGCCCCTCTGCACGTTTTATTTATAAATATTGTAAATGATTTAGGATAAACAAGGGTTTGGAACATTAGCATTTTGTGTGGCACTGTTCTTTGTAACATTCCCTGCAATAGCCAGAGCTGAAGAAATTTTTCATCTGCAGGATGGACATGGACTCATTCATTGTTTTTTAAAATCAGTGAGTGTGATGGGGATAAATATTCAAATAAATTCTATATTATGGGCAAACTGCAGAAGATCAAATCATATTCTCATATCCACCTTGAATTGGAAGCAAATACATACTGTAAAAAAATCAAAAATGTTGAAACACCACGTAGGGGAGAAAGAAACATGTCGTCTGCACTTTATGGCGATATAGAAATATATAGCACATGTACGACTTGAACAAGAATCAAGTGATAGAAGCGACAGTACAAGAAATCCTTTCTACATTTTTAATGGAATCCAGATCCCGATTTTCTTGTACAGTGACTTTTTTTCATCCAATTTCACTTCCTCATAAACAAGCTTTTCCCTGTCACTAAAACTTCATCTGCCATTCTTCCTGTTCCGTCCTACTCTTTTCTTACACTCTTACTCCCCTTGCACTACCCCTTGTACTGCTACATACTCTTCCACTGATGATCCATTACTCAAACCCTATTGTTAGCTCCTAACAGTCTCCATTAAGATCTATCCAGTCTCTTCTGCATATAAACCAACATTTTCCGTGTTACTATCAGTTTTGCGAAAGGGGAACTGGACCTGAAACGTTAACTCTGATTTCTTTGCACAGATGCTGCTAGACCTGCTGAGCATTTACAACAATTTCTGTTTTGTTTCCACATTTTCATCGCAAGTTCTCACAATGCAATACGTCATTGATATTTAGAGCCCTGTCAAACAGAGGAACTTTGTAATTTCTTATTTAATAACCATAACAAATTACTCGAGATTCAACTGAGGTAGCAGCTTTAACGCTACCATTCAGATCAGACACTTTGTCACAGTTCAGAAAGAAGAAAGAAATCAAAAGAGCTGGACCGAAACTCAGTAGATCTGGCAACATCTGAGCAGAGATGCAAAAACTTAACCTTTGATTCTAATAGGACTTTTCAGAACAGTGTCACATCATATGACGTATGTTAATTATGTTGCTTTCTGCAGACACTTCCTCACCTTTTTCGTTTCTCCCGCATTTTCTGTTTGTATTTCATGTTTGCATTATCACTATATTTCATATTGCTTGACAGGTCAACATGTTGACCTTGGTAATATTTGGACAATGTGGTCCTTTCTTGTTTCTGTGACACCTGAATTACAGCCGAAATCTGTTTCTTCTTTAAGATAGAAAGTTAAAAAAAATCTAGACATCTTCTAAATCTCAGGAAATCTATTTTGATTGAAAATACAATCTAGAGGCAGTTGAACTTCATGAAATAATAGGGATAGATTATTGATGATGGAAAACTCTGTTTCCTTCATTGAACAAGCTTGTCTCCCCAATCTCCAAAAGCTTTCAATGCATAACATAGAATTATTACAGCAAAGATGGTGAAAACTCAACCCATTGTCTCTTCCAGTTTGGAATGAGCGATATTTCTACTATTATTTTCCTGTATTGACCCCATATCCCTGTACATTTTGTTAATAGCATCTGCTTTTATTTATAAGCATCCTGCCATTTTGAACAATATGATCAATCTCAAACAAAAACAGACGTTGGTGGGAAAGCTCACAGGTCTGGCTGTATCTGTGAAGAGACATCAAAGTTAATGCTTCAGGTGCGGTGACCCTATTCAATGGTGTGTATATAAAATATAGTTCACTTTATCACATTTAAAATTATCCTGTTCAGTTCACATTGTCATTGAGCATTACATATCCCAAACGTTGGCTCGTTCCTTGTTGTGAACTATATTTAATTCTATCTGACGTAAAGAGTGATGATGACTGGGAGATATCATTGTACTCCCCATGCAGTCTCCACAGCCACTATCCCCATTCCGCCCGATCTACTCGGTAAATCTGACTTATTAATTCACAAGTCATAATGAATAAGTTCACTTTTGGTTTTGGACTGAGGGGACAAAAGTGTAAACATTACTGTTTTACAGCAAATAAAACTGCGTTAAGATGTTTGTCAATTTGCATAAATTAATTACTGATACATATTACATATGGAAGGTCCAACATTTCTTTATTAGAGCAGTGAGAGGACCATTCAGAGAAGTCCACACTTCCTGTCTATGTTCAAGGCAATTGTGCCCAGTGGCGTTTGTTCCCGTGGAGGAGAGATCAGCACAGTAACAACATCCTGATTGTGTTCCTTTTTTTGTGGAGGGGCGGAGATTCGGGATAAGATGGTGACAGCATTGCAAACGTACAACAGGGCAGAGTCATCGAGGCTGCGATAAGAAAACATCCATAATTCTCCCTCACAATTGACTTCACTAGAGCAATTAGTGATGGGAGATGTGACCAATAGCCAGCGATGTGAGCATCCAGTCCAGTCCAGATATATTGTGAACTGAATGTGCTGTATTGAAAGCTAGAGCTGTTTGCTCAGTGACTGTGATTGATGTCAGTCTCCATGCATTGTAACTGTGTCCTATTGGTGAGGGGCTTCACTCAGTGCGCTATCCCAGTGCAGGAGCAGATGCATCAGCTCCAACAGTAACAGAGATCAGCAGCTGCACAGACGTGGAAAAGACAGATATGAATCTGAGAACAATGGACTGGATAATTACTCAAATGGAGAGGTAACTTTCCTTGGGTCTTTTCAACATTTTCCTCTGTTGGAAATTTCTACCATATCGGATATTTGTGGTGCTGATTATTATTTTGGGCTGGGTGGAGGGTATGTGTTACTAACCAATGGTGGAGGTGTGACTCTCCGAAAGCGAGTGTGCTTCCAATTAAACCTGTTGGACTATAACCTGCTGCTGTGTGATTTTTAAATTTGTACACCCCGATCCAACACCGGCATCTCTAAATCATTACCTATTCTCGCTATTGTTGGTGTTCTCTACTTCTGTCCATTCATTAATCCCATAAACAATTTTGAATTCATTGCAATTTCTGTTATCTATAGTTGCCAATGAAAGAATCTTTTATCTTCAATTTCAATTGTAGTCTCCATTCATCTGAATTGCAGACCACTCCCTTACAAACATCTAAGAACAAATCTGTGCACAACGTCGATACCGCTTTTTGCCCTGAACTGATTTATATCTCTTGTTCTCTCTGTCACCAACCCTGTCCACTTCCAGCTCACAATATCCCCATTCTCCATCTCTGCGTCAGTGCTGTGGCTGAACAAACCATTGTCTGCACGTTGGTAAAATTCAGACCTTATATTTCAAGCTCTCTTCTGGCCACATTTCCAGTTACATGTATTTCAATCACAAAATTGTTCATGTCTCGGACATTACTTCTTGATTAGGACAATGTATCAGAGTAGGAATGTCGCTGGATGTAATTCAGGAGCAAAGCTTATTAAACGAAAGACATGGTTTCAAGTGATTTGTTTCAAGTCCTACTACAGCTGATGGTGTAACTTAAATAAAAATGATAAGAATTGGAATAAAAGTGAATTTCACGAAAAACAACCATAAAACCCACATTTTGTCTGAAAACCTTCCTGTTTCACTGATGACCTTCGGTAAAGAAGTCCAATACTACTACCCGGTCTGGGTTATGTCTGACTTCAGACCAATATCATTGAGCTTGACTTTATATTGGCTTGTGGAATGGCGTTAGAGTCAGGGCAATTAGTGATGATTAGCAAATGCTGCCGTTGGCAGAGATGCCGACTTCCCATGGGATAACAAATTTGAAGGATAAACCAAATAAAGATAGATGCTGGAGATCCGAAATTGCATAAAAAATGCAAAGAAAAGATCAGAAAGTGCTGGGGAGTGTTTCTGAACTGAAAGCAGCTGGAAAATAGTGGGAATAATGCTGGTAACAGGGAAGTCTGCTTTGAAGGGCAGGAGGAGTGAGTTGAATCGATAGAGAAAGAGAGAGACAGAAGACAAAGCGCAAACAAAGGGAATGATGATCAGCTGGGATGGAAATAAAATGTGAGATCCACCTCATTTCTTTTAACTTTTCCCATCTTCCTGAATATCATGCCCATGTCGGTACATGTATACCCCGCTTTTCAAAAATTCGCTTTTTGCCACTTCCCTTTCCGAAAATCCTCCATTAGGTCCTGTTTTCACTAACCATAACAAATCCGAAGAGGATTTTCACTTTTAACAAGGAAGGTAAATTTTTCGCGCATAAATTAATGCTTCTTCGCTTTATGCTGAATCAGTTTATGAAAGGCTTTGTAGGAACGCTCTACTTTCAGATACCGAGGGAAAATCTCTATCTATCTAAGATCATGTTTAAAGCGATTTGATCCCACCTGTCTGTGTTCCCTGAGTGTCGTCATGTTCTTATATTTATTAATGGGATATAGGTATCGCTGGGTGGGCCAGCATTAGTTCACTTTGTTGATTGCCCTTGAGAAGACCTTGAGCCTCACAGGGCACTTAGACAGGGGGAGTGAGGCACACAAGGTGACAGCTGCACAGGAGGTGTGCAAAGCAAGATCGTCTTTCACAAGATTAATGTTATTTGAAAAGTTAGAGACTTCAATTCGTCAGTCTAATTACAGTAGGGAAGAAGGTGTTCCTGAGCATGTAGGCCCATGTTTCCATGCCTCTGTATCTCCTCCCTTTTGGAAGAGGTTGTAGGAGATAATTACAGGTTTTGGAGAGATATTTGATGTTGCCAGCCTTTCGCTGACAACGAGAAGTATAAATGGTTGGAAGGTTGTCTTCCATGATAGTCTGG
The DNA here is from genome assembly GCF_047496795.1 of Chiloscyllium punctatum. Lineage (NCBI taxonomy): Eukaryota > Metazoa > Chordata > Chondrichthyes > Orectolobiformes > Hemiscylliidae > Chiloscyllium > Chiloscyllium punctatum. The sequence goes on from NC_092788.1 coordinate 45,915,210, forward strand.
TCTGTGCACACAACCGTCTGTAATTTCTTATGGTCCTGGGAAGAGCAGTTACTGTCACACTATTATGCACATGAACAGAATGCTTTCAGTTGTCAGAATGCAGAGCACTGGGAGAAGACAGTTCCAAAATATTTAGATGCAACCAATGGTTGTTAAATGGATATCGATGTTCTGCTTGCTGTTTTGACAACAATTGAAATTTAACCAATAAATTTAAATTATGTCCAAGATACCAAAACACAATTGAGTTTATTGAATTGCAAACATCTAACCAAAGAGCCATCACATGCTTCAAAATTTTAGAGAAGCCATCACCATCACAACGAGGGAAAAAGAGACAGACACGTATAAGGAGAGAGAGAACACAGCGAGGGAAACAGAAGGACAGAGAGTTAAACTGAGAAAGGAAACAAAACAAGAATCAAACAGTCATATGGACAGGGAGAAGTGGAGATAGTAAGTTCAGGGCAAGAAACAGAAGACAGAGAAAAAGAAAACACAGGGAAACAGACAGTGTGAGAGAAACAGTGAGAGACAAAGCACACAGGGAGCTGGGGATGGGCTCACAATGAGCAAGGGATGGGGAATGGGAGAAGCTGGGGGTGAGGACCGGAGAGACCTTGGAGCGAGCACTGGAGGGAGCTGGGGGAAGGGAGGTGAGAATTTACATTGGCATGTACCAACTTGTACAGGGAACTCATATTAAGCAAGGATGTACAGAACAATGGTTGTAAAACATGTCTGAGAGGCATGCAGGTTACGCTGCACAGGGCGTGCGCGAGGCGAGATTAACACGAACAAGATCAGCGTTATCTGAGATTAGAGAGTACATTCATCAGTCTCATAACAGCCGGGAATAAGCTGTTGCTGAACCAGCTGCTCTGTGTTTTCAAGCTTCTGTATCTGTTAGCCTGATCGAAGAGGTCAGGCTAACAGATACAGGTATCTGTTAGGAATAACATATCTATAGGTATGTTAGGAATAAAAGAATGACTAGGGTAGGAATAGGTCCAATCAAGGATAGTAATGGGAAGTTGCGTGTGGAGGCTGAAGAGATTGGGGAGGCACTGAATGAATACTTTTCGTCAGTATTCACTCAGGAATAGGACATTGTTGTCGATATGAATACTGAGGCACGAATAAGTAGAATGGATGGCTTTGAGATATGTAGAGAAGAGGTGTTGGAAATTCTGGCAAGGGTGAAAATAGATAAGTCCCCTGGGCCTGATGGCATTTATCCTAGGATTCTCTGGGAAGCAAGGGAGGAGATTGCAGAGCCATTGGCCTTGATTTTTGTTTCCTCTTTGTCGACAGGAGTAGTGCCAGAGGACTGGAGGCTAGCAAACGTGGTTCCCTTGTTCAAGAAGGGGAGTAGGGATAATCCTAGTAACTATAGGCCAGTGAGTCTTACTTCTGTTGTGGGCAAAGTCTTAGAGAGAATTGTAAGGGATAGGATTTATGCACATCTGGATAAGAATGATGTGATCAAGGATAGTCAGCATGGTTTTGTGAAGGGCAGGTCGTGCCTCACAAACCTTATTGAATTCTTTGAGAAGGTGACTAAGGAGGTAGATGAGGGGAAAGTGGTAGATGTGGTATATATGGATTTTAGTAAGGCGTTTGATAAGGTCCCCTATGGTAGGCTACTGCAGAAAATACAGAGATATGGCATTGAGGGTGAGTTGGAGGTTTGGATTAGGAATTGGCTGGCTGGAAGAAGACAGAGGGTAGTAGTTGATGGCAAAGGTTCATCTTGGAGTGTCGTCACTAGCGGTGTTCCGCAAGGATCTGTTTTGGGACCATTGCTGTTTGTCATTTTTATAAATGACCTGGAGGAAGGGTTAGAAGGTTGGGTGAGCAAGTTTGCGGATGATACGAAAGTCGGAGGAGTTGTAGACAGTGAGGAAGGATGTGGCAGGTTACAGCGGGATATAGAGAAGCTGCAGAGCTGGGCAGAAAGGTGGCAAATGGAGTTCAATGTAGCTAAGTGTGAGGTGATTCACTTTGGTAAGAGTAACAAAAAGATGGGGTACTGGGCTAATGGTCGGATACTTGGTAGTGTGGAAGAGCAGAGGGATCTTGGTGTCCATGTACACAGATCTCTGAAAGTTGCCACCCAGGTAAATAGTGCAGTGAAGAAGGCATATGGCGTACTGGCTTTTATTGGTAGAGGAATTGAGTTCCGGAGTCCTGAGGTCATGCTGCAGTTGTATAAGACTCTGGTGCGGCCGCATCTGGAATATTGTGTGCAGTTTTGGTCGCCATACTATAGGAAGGATGTGGAGGCACTGGAAAGGGTGTAGAGGAAGTTTACCAGGATGTTGCCTGGTATGGTAGAAAGATCCTATGAGGAAAGGCTGAGGCACTTGGGGTTGTTTTCATTGGAGAAAAGAAGGTTTAGGGGTGACTTGATAGAGGTGTACAAGATGATTAGGGGGTTAGATAGGGTTGACAGTGAGAACCTTTTTCCACGTATGGAGTCAGCTCTTACAAGGGGGCATAGCTTTAAATTAAGGGGGGGGTAGATATAGGACTGATGTTAGGGGTAGGTTCTTCACTCAGCGAGTCGTAAGTTCATGGAATGCCCTGCCAGTAGCAGTGGTGGACTCTCCCTCTTTATGGGTATTTAAGCGGGCATTGGATAGGTATATGGAGGATAGTGGGTTAGTGTAGGTTAGGTGGGCTTTGATCGGCGCAACATCGAGGGCCGAAGGGCCTGTACTGCGCTGTATTCTTCTATGTTCTATGTTCTATGTTCTAAGAGGTGTGGGAGACCATTACTGGGGTGTGATTGTTCTTTGATAATGTTAGAACAAAACATTCCAGCACAGAAACAGGCCATTCTGTGGTCCAAGCCTGTGCCGATCTCCAGCCCTCCGGGACCTCAGCCGTGTTCAAGGATGCTACAAAGATATCTATTAATGCCCCAGCTCTTTCCTCTCTCCCTTCCCTCAGTAATCTGGTGTAGATGTTGGCTGCCTTTCTGCGGCAACGAGCCATGTAAATGGAATCAATGGTTGGGATGTTAGAGTCCGTGTTGGTCAGAGCTGTGCACCCAACCTTCTGTAGTGTCTCACGGTCCTGAGTCGAGCAGTTGCCGTACCTGGCTGTTATGCACCTGGACAGTACGCCCTCACTGGTGCATCTGTAGAAGTAGCGCATGCTGAATTTCCTGAACCAACTGAGGAAGGAGAGGCATTGTTGAACCTTCCCGACTGTCGGACCTATGTGAGAAGTTCAGGACAGGTTGTCAGTTATCATCAGTCCGAGGGACTTGATGCTCTGCACTCCCTCAAACGGTTGATGTAGATGGAGTGTGTTCCCTTTCTTTCTTCCTAGAGTCAATGATCACTCCTTTACGTTTACAGGATTAGAGAGAGGTCATTATCAATATACCATGCTACCAAGCCCTATATCTCCTTTCTACATTCTGACGCGTTGTTGTTTGATATCCGTACTGCTATAGTGATGTAATCAGCGAACTTGTAGCTGGCGTTGTTTGGAATTTGGAAATTCAGCCGTGGGTGTACAGGGAGGACATTAGTGGGCTGAGGACACAACCTTGGGAGTACAGGGAAAACTGTAGGGGGCTGCAGAAACAACCGTGTGTGTGCATGGAGAACAGTGGGGGCTGAGGACACAACTGTGGGTGTTCAGGGAGTTCAGTAGTTGGCCTGGGCACAGCCTTGAGTGTATAGGGAGTACACTAAGGGGCTGAGGGCACAGCCGTGGGTGTACAGGGAGGACATTAGGGGGCTGAGGAAACAACCGTGGGTGTACAGGGAATACAGTAGGGGGCTGAGGACACAGCTGTGGGTGTACAGGGAGGGAGTACGTTAAGTGGCTGAGGGCACTGCCATGGGTGTATAGGGAGTACAGTCGGGAGCTGAGGGTACTGCCGTGGGTTTACTGGGAGTATTGTCGAGTGTTGCGAACATATCCTTCAGCAGCTTTAGTGTTGAATGTTATTGTGGAGGAAGTGATTTTACCGATCTTCATGATTGTGGTCTGTGGGTCAGAAACCTGCGGATCCAGTTGCAGAGAGTCGAACCGAGACCAAAGTCGCGGAGTTTTGTGATTAGTCTGTCAGGGAAAATGATTTTGAAGGTGGAGCTTTTGTCAATGAGCAGGAGCCTGGTGTAGGTGTCCTTGATGTCCAAATATTCCAGGGATGCATGCAGGGCTCGGGTATAGTATCCGTTGAGAACCCGTTATATCAGTCGGGCAGCAGGTCAGGCTGGGAGACTGGAGTGGGTGTAGGCAAGGACCAGCCTCTCAAAGCACTTTATGATTATTGAGGTGGGAGCCACAGGGTGGTAGTCTATAAGGGCACGGTCCATGTGTTTTCTCACTTACCAGGATAATGTTGACCTTCTTGAATCAGGTTGGGACTTCGGCTTCAGAAGGAAGAGTTTTACTAGGTTTGCAGATGATACAATGATGATTGGATGGGCAGGTGATATTGTGGAAGTGGGGAGGCTGCAGAAAGGCTTGGACAGGTTAGGACACTGGGAAAACACATGGCTGATGGAACACAACATGGGAACGTATGAGATTATGGACTTCAGTAGGCGGAATACAGGCAGACACTATGTTCTAAAAGGCTTCATGAAATCTGAAGCACAAACAAAGTTTGGAGTCCTCGTCCTCTCTTACGGTTAATGTGCAGGTTCAGTTGGCAGATCAGAAAACAAATATAATGTTAACATTCATTTCAAGAGAGTGAGAATACCAGAGCGGAGACATTCTGCTGAGAATGCAATGGGCTATGATCAGACGGCTTTTGGATTATTATGAGCTGTTCTGGGGAAGGATCTACGGGTGTTGGACATGATCTATCTTGGGAATGATGCCTTGTTATATGAGCGGCAGTTGAGGGCTCTGTGTCTGTACTCAATGGAAATTAGAAGAATGGGGGGGGGGGCGCATCTGATTGAAATTGATCAATTACCGCAAAAATTGATACAGTTAGAGTACAGAAGATTTTTCCACTAATCTTAGAGACTATGACAAAATGGCACAGTTTCAGAGTGAAGAGATAGGCATAATGGCCCAACAAATTGATATATCTCATGCCCTTATGGTCATACAGTATATTATTCAATGCAGAATTGTAAGTCTCTGACGTGCTCTGTAACCCTTGTATCTGTACGTTGATTTGACTTCTGGTCAGTGGTAAGCCCTGTAAAATGGACGGTGGTAGGATACAGTGTTAACCAGCAGCGCAGTAATATGTTGAATAAACGGCTATCTGTGAGTCTCATCTACCGGGAGTACATTGTCTCTACGATTATTGTTATTTTCAGTCTGGCACTTTTGAAGGATCGATCCTGTTACGCTAATATTGTTGCATTTAACAGAACAGGTGCAATTTATCACAGCACTCAGCAACAATATGTCATTGAAGACTGAACACCTATCTAATAACAGAAAGGTCTAAAATGTTAGTATCAGAAACACTGCTTTCCTGTTCGTGTTCAAATCAGACAACCTGTCCCATCGAGGTGCCCCACTTGGAACTTTTTAAACTTATTTTTTGGTTATGAGAATCACTGGATGGGCCCATAATTTCTTGTCCGTCCCTAGTTGCCCCCTTGAGAAGGTGGTGCTAAGTTGCCTTCTTGTACCGCTGCAGTCCATCTGCTGTGCGTTGAACCACAATGCTATGAGGTATGGAATTCCAGCGTTTTGACCCAGCAACAGTGAAAAAAATGGTGATATATTTTCAACTCAGGATGTTGACTGGTTTGGAGCGGAGCTTGAAGGTGGTGGCGTTCACAAAAGCCTGCTGCATTATCATTCTACATGGAAGTGCTCAAAGGAGTGGAAGGTGCTTTCTGAGGATCTTTGGAGAATTTGTGCAGCGCATCTTGTCGATAGTATACACTGCTCCGACTGACCGTTGCTGGTGAGTGGAGTGAAAGCTTGTGGAAGTGGTGCCAAGCAATTGGACTGATTTGTCCTTGATGGTGTCAAGCTTCTTCAGTGTCGTTGTGGCTTCACTCATTCAGGCAATTGGGGAGTATTCCATCTCACTCCTGACTTGTGCCTTGCAAATGGTGAACATGCTTTGGGAAGACAGGAGGTGAGTTCCTTGCGCAGTATTCCTAGCCTCTGATATGCTCTTATGTTTACGTGGCGATTCCAGCTAAGTTTCTGGTCAATGGTAACCCCAAGTGTATTGATGGGGGGGGGGGGCGGGAGTTTAATGACAAATATGCTGCTGAATACCAAGTGGTTATATTGCTTCTTACCGGTGATGGTAATTGTCAGGCATCTGTGTGGTGCGAGTGTTGCTTGTTACTTGTCAGCCCAAGCCTGGATATTGTCCAAATCTTGTTGCATTTTGGCAAGGACTGCTTCCATACCTGAGCATTTGCGAATGGTGATGAACATTGTGCAGTCATTGTCGGATATTCCCACTTCTGACCTTATGATGGAGAGATGGCCATTCATGAAGAAGCAGAATATGTTTGGACCATCCGGAGGGCCACTGAAGATTTTAAATAATATGGTGAGGAAACGTCTGAAAATAAACAATCCAGTTCATGGAGCAAACCTATATTCGCATTATCCTGAGGGACTACTGCAGAGATATTCTGAAACTGAGATGACTGACCTCCAACAACAATGACCTTTTTCCGATGTGTCAGGTATGACTCCAATAATGAAGTACTTGCTCGCAATATCCTTTTTGCTTGGGTTGCTTGATGCGAAATTTAAAAGTATGCAGCCTTGATTTCAAGTGCTGGAATTCAGTTCATTTTTCTATGTTTGAACAAAAGCTGTGCTGAGGTCAGGAGCTGAGTGGCCCCGGTGGAACCCAAAATGGGCGTCACTGAGCAGGTTATTGCTGAGCAGGTGCTGCTAGATAGCACTGTTGATGAGTCCTTCCATCACTTTATTGATGATGGAGATTAGAATGATGAGGCGGTATTTCTGGGTTGAATTGCCCTGTGTTTTATGTACAGAACATATTCGAGCAGTTTTTTTTCCCATTGTTGCACTCTCTTTTGCACTGGGGTTAATCCTCTGGCTTGATGGGATTTTTGAGTGGTTTATATGCTGGGCCATGACATTACAGATTTTGCTGGAGTATAGTTCTTCTGCTATTGATGATCACAGCATCTTATGGATGCTCAGTCTTGAGTTGCTAGATCTGTTGGAAGTCTGTGCCATTTAGCATGGGAATAGTGCCACACAACACAATAGAGTTTATTCTCAATGTGACCGTGAGACTTTGCCTGCTCAACAACAGTGCGGTGGTCAGTTTTACCGATGCTGTCATGGACAGATGCACCTGCAGTTGGTAGGTCAGGTATGTTTTTTCCCTCTCGTTCATTCCCTCACGAACTTCTGCAGGCCCAATCTAGTAGGACCCGACCAGCGTGATCAGTAGTACTCCTGCCAAACCATTCTTGGTGGTTGATTTTGAAATTCCTCAGCCAGAATACACTTTGTGCCCCTTTTCACAGTGAGTGCTTTCTCCAAGTTCTGTTCAACGTGGAAGAGTACTGATTCAACTGAGGAATGACGTTACATGATAATCAGTAAGGCTGCTTTGCCCACGTTTAATTTAAAGTCATGGGGCTTCTTTGGGTCCGGAGTTAATTTTGGGGACTCGCAGAGCAACTACCTCCAGAATGTATCGCACTGAGCTGCTCTTTCTGATGGATCGGTCTTCACCTTGGGCCAGAACATATCCAGTGATGGTGATGGTGGCGTCTGGGGTATTTCTGAAAGGTATAATTTCGTGAGCATGACTATGTCAGGCTGTTGCTTGACTAATCTGTAAGCCGGTTATCGCAATATTGGCACTAAGCCCTCAGATGTAAGAACATAGAACATAGAACTGTACAACACAGAACTGGCCCTTCAGCCCACGATGTTGTGCCGACCATTGATCCTCATGTGAGGTAAACCTAATGTACGAACCCTCAAATGTCTGTGACCACATGCATGTCCAGCAGTCTCTTAAATGTCCCCAATGACCCTGCTTCCACAACTGCTGCTGGCAATGCATTCCATGCTCTCTCAACTCTCCGTGTAAAGAACCCGCCTCTGACATCCACTCTATAATTTCCGCCAAGCGGCTTTAAACTGTGACCCCTTGTCTTAGCCATTTCTGCCCTGGGAAAAAGTCTCTGGCTATTGACTCTATCTATGCCTCTCATTATCTTGTTCACATCAATTAGGCCCCCTCTCTTCCTTCTTTTTTTCGAAAGAAAAGTGTCCAAGCTCAGTCAACATCTCTTCATGAGATAAGCGCTCCATTCCAGGCAGCATCCTAGTAAATCTCCACTGAACCCTCTCCAAAGCATCCACATTTTTCCTATAATAGGGCGACCAGAACTGGATACAGTATTCCAAGTGCGGTCTAACCAAAGTTTTATAGAGCTGCAACAAGCTCTCACGGCTTTTAAACTCAACCCCCCTGTTAATGAAAGCCAAAACACCATATGCTTTCTTAACAACTCTGTCCACTTGGGCGGCAATTTTAAGGTATCTATGTACCTGCACACCAAGATCTCGCTGTTCATCCACACTACCAAGAATCCTGTCTTTAATCCTGTACTGAACTTTCATGTTCGACCTTCCAAAATGCATCACTTCGCATTTATCCAGGTTGAACTCCATCTGCCACCTCTCAGCCCATCTCTGCATCCTGTCAATATCATGCTGCAGCCTACAACAGCCCTCTATACTGTCAACGACACCTCCAACCTTTGTGTCGTCTGCAAACTTGCTAAGCCATCCTTCAATCTCCTCATACAAGTTATTATTAAAAATTACAAATGGTAGAGTCCCAAGAACAGAGCCCTGTGGAACACCACTCAACACTGACTTCCAGGAAGAATACTTTATTTCCGCTACCACTCGCTGTCTTCTGTCGACCAGCTAATTCTGTATCCAGACAGCTAAATTCCCCTTTATCGCATTCCTCCTGACTTTCTGAACGAGCCTACCATGTGGAATCTTATCAAATGCCTTGCTGAAGTCCACATACAACAAATCCACCGCTCGAACCTCATCAACTTGTCTAGTAACATCCTCAAAGAACTCAATAAGAATTGTGAGGCATGACCTGCCCCTCACAAAGCTGTGTTGACTGCATTTAATCAAGCCATGCTCTTCCAGATGGTCATAAATCCTATCCCTCAGAATCCTTTCTAACACCTTGCAGACGACAGATGTGAGACTTACTGGTCTGTAATTGCCGGGGATTTCCCTATTTCCTTTCTTGAAGAGAGGAATTACATTTGCCTCCCTCCAGTCCTCAGGTACGGATCCAGTGGAGAGCGAGGATGGAAAGATCTTTGCAAGCGGCGAAGCAATCACATTTCTCGCTTCCCAAAGCAGCCGGGGCCAAATCTTGTCTGGCCCTGGCGACTTGTCAATCTTAATGGTTGTCAAACTTTTCAGCACATCAGCTTCCTCAACCTCTATCCGTTCCAGCATGTTTACCTGCTCCTCAATGGTTTCATTCACTACAAGGTCCTTTTCTTTAGTTAAACAGAAGCAAACAACTCATTTATGGCTTCCCCTACCTCCTCAGACTCTTTACACAAGTTCCCTATGATTTCCCTGATCAGCCCTACTGTTTGTTTGATTATTCTCTAATTCCTCACATACGTGTAAAACGCTTTTAGATTCTCCCTAATCCTTCCTGCCAAGCCTTTTTCCTTCCCCCTCCTGGCTCTCCTCAGGCCATTTTTGATCTCCTTCCTCGCCTGCCTGTAATCCTCTCGAGCTGAGCAAGACCCTTGCTTCCTCCACTTTACGTAAGCTGCCTTCTTTCTTTTGACGAGAAGCTCCTCCGCTCTCATCATTCAAGGTTCCTTTATCTTACCCTTTCTTGCCTGTCTCAGAGGAACACATTTATGCATCACTCGCAACAACTGTTCCTTAAACAGTCTCCACATGTCTATAGTGCCCTTTCCATGGAACAATTGCTCCCAGTCCAAGCTTCCCAACTCACGTCTGAAAGCATCATGTTAGTAAGGAGGACTTTGCAATTTCGACAGTGATGTTTCCAAATGACTTTTTCGGTGGTCAGATCGATACCTGTTGGTCCACCCGGTTTTATTTCTTTGAGATTTTGAATAGATTGATATAACTGAATGATACGCTGGACCATTTCAGAGGGCGAGTGAGAGTCATCACATTACTTTGTGTCTGGAGTGAGGATAAACGATTACTTTATTGGAGGATATTAGTGAACCAAATGGATTTTTTTTCTGACAATCGGCAATGATTTCATTCTCATCAGTGTATTCTTAATTCCAGCTTTTTAAAAATTATTGAACTGAAGTTCCACCATCTGCAGTGGCGGGATTCGAACCTGGGTCCAGAGAATAAGAGCTGAATTTCTGGATTGATAATCTAGCGATTATACCATGAGGCCTATTTGGAACCAAATGTAGTACTCAGCTGCTATCTCTTGTGTTGCCCTGTTTTTCTTTCATTGCTTGTGTTTATCTGGATCCTCAACCTTCATTAAATCCTGATTGAAATCCACCGTCATGAATGTCTTCTGGACTGCTCGAATTTCATTCAGTCTATTTTGTTTGCAAGACATTTCAAGGCAGCTGCACATCAGAGAAGAAAAGGAAGAGATAATGGGTGATTGTGCACTGTACCTGTCACCGCACCAGCTTATCTGACCAGGCACCTAAAGTATTTATTGTGGATCAGAGAACTGCCGAATTATTATAACACCGATGGAGGTCTGTCAACCCATTGTGGGGTCACAAGCACTTCAACTGCACAATTGGAGATACAATATATGGAGATAGCTGGTGTGAGAGAGAAATCAACAGATGTGGTGATTCTGTTCGCCGAGCTGGGAATTTATGTTGCAGACGTTGCGTCCCCTGTCTAGGTGACATCCTCAGTGCGTGGGAGCGTCCTGTGAAGCGCTTCTGTGATGTTTCCTCAGGTATTTATAGTGATTTGTCTCTGCCGCTTCCGGTTGTCAGTTCCAGCTGTCCGCTGCAGTGGCTGGTATATTGGATCAATGTGTGCTTATTGATTGAATCTGTGGATGAGTGACAAGCATCTAAGAATTCCCTGGCTGTTCTCACAAATCTTCTCACAAACTTTGAAGAAATAAACAGAGAAAAAGAAAGTGAAGTGAGATAAACTGAGAGAGGATAGAAAGGGGAGCGATTGACTGAATGGGAGAGGAAGAGGTGTTAGATGAGGGTGAAGTCAGATAAATCAGAAGACAGCATGAGTGTAGATAAATACGGACAGAAAGAAGTTGGAAGTTTTACTTAGAGATTCCTCTGAACTGCAAGCCCTTTGTCTGGGTGCCATACTCTGTGACCGCTGGCTGTCATCCCAGATCATTTCTTTCCAATAATATCACAGAGCTGGGTTACTGACATCTAAGCAGAACCCAATAGATCAGTAGATTAGTTCCATGGCGAAGGTGGATTTTTTAAATAAACCATGCCATGAGCAGCAGGAAATGATAACCGCACCCAAAACTCCCACCCCATCTCCAGATACTGTGTGAGAGACTGGGCCAGAGAATCTAGTGAGGGGTATCACTGACAGAGGGGAAATCAGCAGCTCCGCTGTGGATCAAATAATGATTGATAAAGTTTACACACCAGTATCCTAGTTTTCTAATCCACGTTTCAGTTTATATATCTCAATATCAGGAGTGCATTTTAACAATCTTATCTCTTTGTACTTTGCATATTTTGGTCTGTATAGAAAATCATTTTGTCCCTGTATTTTGTATTGCATAAATACATTTCATTAATATTGTCTCTGCTAATTTCTCATTGTAGACGTATCCTTGACTCTGTTTTCATATGAGTTATAAAGAGTAACGTTCCAATAGTGAAAACAGGGGAACATCAATGTACCTCTTCCCATTTTGAACAGCCATGTCCCCCAGTCCACTCCATCTTCTGTCTTTTCCCCAATGTCAAAATTACAATGTAATTGAAGTCAGTAGATGATACTTCATCACAGTTCCTTCACATTGATAACGTCAACATCCACGCTTGCCCTCTCTGATACTTGAATAACAATCTGAATTTTATTTGTCACGTACAATTCTCTGTTAACATATGCATGCCGTTTGATTGTTATAAACATATTGCCATCAGATCATGGACAGATGTTCTCTCAATGTTTTAGTGATTTTGCGATGACTGATCAGTAATTATAGGATTTATTTCCCCATTTATGAGCAGTGAAACATGTTTATGTTCAGTTAAACCTCTGGAATTACCTCTATATCCAAGGCAGACTGAATGATTACACACAATCAATCTGCCACCTCCGACATTCCTTCCTTCAGTCACACTCACATATCACATCCTGAATGTATCAATGTTCAAAGTTATTTTGAATTTTAGTAAAACATTATCAAATTGAAAAGGGTTAGCTGGAGCTATTTGTTCAGCGATTGTGATTATATGAGTCTCCATGGATCCTATGGGTCCGCAGAGAGTTTCCCTCTTCTATCAATAAGGGAACGCGTTCCATGTGTTATCCCATATTCTGAGCGGGAGCATCACCCACACCAGTAACAGGGATCAGCAACTTCAGAGAGAGAAGGAGGAGAGATCAAAATCTGGAAACATTAGACTGGATGTTTCAACAATGGATCAGGATCTGAGAACATTCGAATGGAAATTTCCAGCAATGGACAGGAGTTTATCCTGGGGTCTTTTCTGGCTTTTCCAGCCTTGGATATCATTAACATCGCGTGTTGAAGATGCACTGATGGTTATTCAAGCTGGTTACTATCCTATCCTTGCTATAGTTGGTGTTCCTGGTATGTCACTCAATCTGTCTAGTGAAACGGTCTGAACTGAATTGATGGTTATGATATGGAAATTTTGGAAAGGTGCAAGTCAATGTTTTCAGTTCCAATCAAAGAGTCCATTCTTTACAAATTATAACTAGCAAATGGTTATTTAAATATTATGCACCAATATGCGGGGATGAAACAGACTGTTCTCCATGATTCATTTTCTCCTGCACAAGTTTACATTTCCATATCCACCCACTCACCAATCCAGTTCAGTACCGCCACCATGACATCCCAGTCTCCTCCTCAGCCGGAGTACAACTCCTGAATAAACCATTGTTTGTGCCTTTGTTAATCTCCGTAAATAGCTGTTTCAAGTCCCTTCTTACCACGTGTCCATTGCAAAATAATTGCACTTGAGATGTTTACGTTGTTCCCTGCACAGAATTAGAAAGATGGAAAGACAGTGTATGGTGGTTACTTCACTGGCTCATAATCTAGAGCCACAAAATTATAATCTGTTGATATCGGCTTGCCTCATGCCCATTAGAGAAGGCAATGGGTCATTCTTCTCTGGTCAGGTCTCTGTGTGACTGCAAACCCACAGCACTGTGTTTTACTCTTTACTGTCCTGTGGAACAGCTGAACCAGCCACTGAGTTCAAGGCTGGCATAACATGCTGGCCTGACCAGGGCTGCACACATCCCGTGAGGGAAGACCAAAATGAAAGATAACTCCCTTCCTCTGCCTGTATCCCACATTCCTGCAGGTGAATTCCATTCAGGTAGGTGGCCATTCACTATTTTATATGTATTCTTTGTGATTGGGTCTCTCCCCAAGAGTGATGTCCATCTCTATAGGCATCTCTGGTGCTGGCTTTATTGATGTTGACCTACAGATGTAAGGATGTTTTAAATTCCAACTCAGTGACAGTGCATCGTAAATGAATGGCTTCCTGTGTCACATGAAGGAAATGGAGCCAGCTAAGTGAGGGACAGGAATTATTGTGTTCAACTCTGAGAGTGTTGTTGAGGCAGTGTTTGGGGTATTGTGGACAGATTTTATCTCCTTTATAAGGAGTGATCTCCTTATCACAGAAAGAATAAACAGGAGTTCCACCGGATTAATCCCTGGGATGATGGCACCATGAGGAGTGAGTGAAGGTTGATCTGTCACGCTGTGAGATAATAAGAGGTGATTGCACTGAACCTTGAGAGGGATGGACAATCACTCCTTCTATTCTAAACAGACAATGGGAAGTTGATAAATTCCATCACTTTTGTTTCACTCAGGATGCATGAATCTGGATAGTTTAAGTGCCTCTGAGGACGTTACGCCTACCCACCCCAACCCCCAATCCCCACGGTGATTGGGAGAGACAGAGAGGTTTTTGTTTTGAATAAACGCTCCCCACATTAATACAGTACAGTTGGTGTGTGATCCTGCACTGAATGTCATATTATCCACCACCCCGACAGCAGCCACAATACTGTCATTCTAAAATAGTTCACTATTCCCACCAGCTCCTGACATTCATGAAGGACATGAATCCATATTCTCAGAGATGCAAGGTGCCTCCTTAAGGTTTAGACCATAAGACTATAAGATATAGGAGCAGAAATTAGGCCAGTTTGCTGATCAAGTCTACGCCACCATTCAATCATCACTACTAAGTTTCTCAAGCCCATTCTCCGACGTTCTCCCCATAATCCTTGATGCCCTGGATGAAGAAAAAACTATCACCACCTCAAATATACTCAGTGACATGGCCCCACAGCATTCTCTGGCAATAAATTGCAAAGAATCACGATTCCCTGGTTAAAGAAGTCTCCTTATCAACGTTCCAGAAGGTATTCGTTTTAAACTAAGGCTGTGTCCTTGGTTCCTAGTCTCTCCTACCAATGGAAACATTGTATGAACATCCACACTGTTCAGGTCATTCAGTATTCTGTATGTTTCAATTACATTTCCCCTCTTCCTTCTAAACTATATCAAGCATAGACTCAAACATTCCTCACACAATAAACTTTTCACTCCTACGTCTGTTCCCCTGAAAATCTTCTGAACACGCTCCAGGGACAATACATCCTTCCTGAGATATGGGGCTCAACAGTGCGCGCAACACTCCAAATGTAGTCTGACCAAAGCTGTATACTGCCTGTTCTTATATTCAATTTTTCTCGTAATAAATGCCATCAATAATAACTGAAACTGCCCTCCTAACTACTACCTCAACCTACAAGCTTACCTTAAGAGAACCCTGCACTAGATCTCCCAAGTCCCTTTGCACTTCAGATTTCTGAATCTTCTCCCCATTGAGGAAATAGACCATTTCCAACGTCACACTTTCCGACATTGGAATGCATCTGCCAACCCCTTTACCTGGCCAACTCCTTCTTCAGCCCCTCCGCCTCCACTCTCCGACCTGACTCTCTACTTATCTTTGTTTCGTCTGCAAACTTAGCCAGAGTGCCCTCAGTCCATCATCTAGACTGTTAACGAATAAGGCAAAAAGTTATGGTCCCAACACTGTGCCTTGCAGACCACCACTTGTCACCTGCTGCCATCCTGAGAAGGACCATTTTATTCCCACTTTCTGCTTTCTGTCGGACAGACAAGCTTCTGTTAATGCCTCTACCTTGCCTCTAACACCACGGACCCTTATCATACTCAATCATCTCCTGTGTGACACCTTGTCAAAGGCCTTCTTGACGTCCAGGTGGATAACATCCATTGGCTGCACTTGATCGAGCCTGTTCGTTTCTTCTGCAAAGATTTCCAACAAATTTGATGGAAATCATGCTGACTTTTCCTTGATGGAATCATGCTGATTTTGCCCTATTTTACCAAACTCTTTCATGTATTCAGAAATCTCATTCTTCACAATGGATTGCAGGATCTTACCCATGACAAAAGTTAAGCGTTTTATTTTCTCTTTTCTTCCTTACTCCCTGGGTAAAAACAGATGTCACGTTAGTGGGTTTCCAATGCTCTGGGATCGTTCCTTTCTCGAGTGATTCCTGAAAAATCACCATCATCACGTCAACTAACTCTTCAGCTATCTCCCTTATAACACGGGGATTTAATCCCTCTGGTTCAGGTTATTTAACCAACTTTAAGCCATTCAGCTTTTTTCTAGTATGTTCTCCATGGTGGTGGCCACAATACTAAGCTCTAGCCCCTCACTCTCCTGAATGTTTGAGATATTATTCGTGTCTTCCACCATGAAACTGATGCAAAGTAATTGTTCAATTCCTCGGCCATTTTCTTGGCCCCACTACTATCTCTCAAGTGTCATTTTCGATCAATCCAATACCCTCTTTTGCCTTTCTTTTATATTTTATATATCGAAAGAAACTCTGACAGACTTCTTTTATCTTACTGACTAGCTTACCCCCATATTTAATAATCTCCCTCCATATTTTATTTTGTTTGCCCTCTGTTTTGTCTTTGTAAGTTTCCCAACTTTCTGGTTTCCCTCTGCACTTTGCCACATTATATCCTTTCTCTTTTGCTTTTATGCTATACATGACTTCCTTCGTCAGACATACTTACCTCATTCTCCATGTACCATGCCACCTTTTACTCGGGGTAAATCTCTGCTGCATCATGAGTAACACCAAAAATCTCCTGCCATTGCTGCTTCACTGTCTTTCCTGCTGGGCCCTTCTATCAGTCAAATGTACCCAATTCCTCTCTCATGCCTCTATCATTGCCTTTATTCAGCTTTAATACCGTGACCTCTGATTCTAAATTCTCCATCTGAAATTGCAGAGTAAATTAAATCATATTATGATTCACTGCCTCGTATGATTTCCTTCACCTTAAGCTCCCTCATCTAGTCTGCCTGCACAAGCTGCTCCAAAAAGCTATCTCATAGACATTCTACAAATTCCTTTTCTTCCAAACCACCATCAAGCTGAATTCCCAGCCCACCTCCGTAATGAAAACCCACATGATTACTGTAACTTTGTATTTCCTACACATCTTTCTAGTTCCTGTGTATCTTGCACCCCAGCTCCTGACTACTGTTTGGTGGCCTGAACAGAACTCTAACTACTTTTTTTTTTAACCATTGTGATTTCTCAATTCTACCGACACAAACTCTATACCATTTGACCTTACTTCATTTCTTATTATTGATTTAATTTCATTTCTTAATAATAAGACAAACCCATACCCTCTGTCCAACTCCCTATCTTTTTGATAGGATGCATATCCTTGAATATTCAGCTCTCAGTCCTGATCCCCTTGCAGCGACGTCTCCGTGATGGCGACCTGCCAATTTGTGTGTGAGTCACAAGTTTATTTACCTTATTCGTTATACTGCATGCTTTCTGATATAACAGTTCAGCCCTGTATTAGCCTTTCCTCTTCTCATTGTTATTTGTTTTTCCTGTGTGTTTGAAGTTTGATTACTAACACTTTCCATGCTCTCTGCATCTCTGTCGGAGATTTGAATAACTTAGTGTCATAAAGTCATAGAGATTTACAGCATGGAAACAGACTCTTCCGTCCAGCCCGTCCATGCCGACCAGATATCTCAACCCAATCTAGTCCCACCTGCCAGCACCCGGCCCATATCCCTCCAAACCCTTCCTATTCATATACCCATCCATATGTCTCTTAAATGTTGCAATTGTACCAGCCTCCACCACATCCTCTGGCAGCTCATTCCATTCACGTACCACCCTCTGCGTGAGTCTCTTTTATATCTTTCCCCTCTCACCCTAAACCTATGCCCTCTAGTTCTGGACTCCCCGACCCCAGGGAAAAGACTTTGTCTATTTGTCCTATCCATGCCCTCATAATTTTGTAAACCTCTATAAGGTCACCCCTCAGCCTCCGACGCTCCAGGGAAAGCAGCCCCAGCCTTTCAGCCTCTCCCTGTAGCTTAAATCCTCCAACCCTGGCAACTTCCTTGTAAATCATTTCTGAACCCTTTCAAGTTTCACAACATCTTTCCGATAGGAAGGAGGCCAGAATTTCATGCAATATTCCAAAAGTGGCCTAACCAATGTCCTGTACAGCAGCAACATGACCTGCCAACTCCTGTGCTCAATGCTCTGACCAAGAAAGGAAAACACACAAAACGCCTTCTTCTTGAGTTCTGCAGTCTTACCCCTCCTTTAATTCGGGTTTTCTAATTTTCCCTAAACTGACATCACCCCAGCCCCATTTAACTTAAAGTCCAGCCTACAGCCCTAGTTATGCGATTTCCTCGGACTCTAGTCCCAACACGGTTCAGATGAAGACCGTCGGATCGGAACAGTGCCCTCCTTCCCCAGTACTGGTGTCAATGTCCCATGACACAAACCCATTTCTCTCACATCAAACTTTGAGCCACGCATTTTCCTGCTGACCCTGTGCTAATTAGCTCATGGCTCAGGCCGTAATCCAGTGATTATTTCCTTTTTGATTCAATTTTCTAATTTAGCTCCGAGCTCTTCGTGTCCCTTAGCAGAACCTCTGCCCTAGTTTTATCTCTTTCGTTAGTACCTACAAAGACCATGACCAATGGATCTTTACCCTCCCACTCCAAGTTCCTCTGCAGCCCAGATGAGGTATCGCTTACCCAAACACCAGTAGGTAATGCAACTTTCAGGACTCTCAATCCCGATCACAGTGAACAGTCACTATGCCGCTAACTATACTATCCCCAATTACAATTACATTTCTCTTCGCTTGCCCCACTTGAAAGCTTCCCTCAACTCGGTGTGTGGCCAATATGCTCATCCTCCCTGCAGTCCCCATTTCCATCCAAACAGGGAAGAAAACTCTTGATCCTGTTAGACACGGACAGGGGCTGAGGTTTCCTGCAACTCTACCTCCTGGATCCCTCTATCTGCCTCACTCACAGCCAAACCCTCCGTTTTCTAACCACTGGTTGAATTTGAGTCAGTTGATCTAAGGAGTGTAACTCTCTCCTGAATCACAGCATCCCGGGAACTCTCCCCCTCCTTGATGCCTCGCATTGTTTGAAGCTCAAACTCCAGCTCATCGACTCAGAGCCAGAGTTCTTCTTGCTTGCAACGTTTACTCCAGACATGGTCACTGGGATCCACAGTGGGGTCCACCACTCCGATATCATAGAGAAACAACACATCACCCGACCCTGCATACTTATTTTAATTAACTATTATTGAATTGTTCCTTTACAATTTTTAATTGTTTTTGTACAGCTGCTTATGCAAGTTGTAACCAATAAATTAGCATGATTCAATTTAACACAGATTTAAATTTAACCCACTCCCTATTAGCAAATCGGATCACATTCTCCCTTTGTCAAACCTGCTCATTATCTTCTGAAAGAATTCTGACAGACTTGTCAGCGGGACCACTCCTTGATGAAGCCATGCTGACTAAGCCCTATTTTTCCATGTACCTCCAGGTACTCTGCAATCTCATTACTAGCAATGCACTCTAAATCCGATTAACGACCGATGCCAGGCTAAACTGACCTATTATTTACTGTATTTTGCCTTTCTTCCTTCTTATACAGAGATTGTACATTATCCATTTTCCAGTTCTCTGGGACTCTGTCTGATGATAGTTATTCCTGAACAGTCACAACCAATGGTTTCACAATCTCCTCCGCTAATTCCTTCAGAAATTTGGTTGTTATCTGTCCAGTCTGTGTGATTTATCCATTTTCAAACATTGCAGCATCCCAGTACCTTCTACTCAGCGCCGATCATGACATCCATCTCTCACCCTTGACTCGCTTGAAGTTCTGGAATGTTCCTTTTGTGTACCATTGTGATGATTGACGGAAAATACCTTTTCAGTTCATTCTCCAATTCTTTGTTCTCCATTTCTCTGCAGTCAGACTCAATTTCTGGTTGTCCAATGTTCACTCTCCCCTTTCATACATCTTAACAAAACTCATGCAATCTCCTTTTCTAAAGCGAGCTAGTTTACATGTCTCGTGTTCACCACTTTCTTGCTTCTTAAACTGTACTCTGCTGCTGTATAAAGGCTTCCCAATCTTAGACAGGCTGAGTGAGAGCATTCCTGTTAACTGACTGTCGAAAATATACTAATCCTTGTGCCCATCATTGTGTAGCGTGGTGGCACAACACTGCTGCCTCACAGGGTCAGGGACTCAGGTTCAATTCCAATCTCTGGACTCTTTCTTTGTGGCGCTTTTACAATTTCCCCGTGTCTGCATTGTGAGGATTAACTACTTTCTCTTTTCAAAATATGTTTCTGTGTTTGTTTCAGATTTCTGCTATCTACAGTATATTTGCTTGTGTTTGATGGAGAATTGCTGCAAATATGACGGCTTTATTGTAAAAGTGGCTCTGGTGCTCGGGCTCCCCGAGTGCTTGGGAATCTTGCCCAGCTACTTATGTGAGTGAATGTCCCTGATTACCTACTCTGTCTCTCTCAATCCCTGAGTCCATCCGTCACTGCATGCAGCCTTTCATCGAGCCACCCCGGGATTCCCCACACCCCATCGCCTGGTACTGGATGCTCCCTATGCAGGTAGCGCACAAAGACACTGGGCACGTTCTGAACTGCTAGGGATGCGGGGTAAAGTCCCTGACATTTAAAAGAACAGAATAGCTAAAATCCAATTGAACAGCAAAGCAGAGTAAACAGGCTGAATGGCAGCCATCTGTTGTGACATTTTCTGGTCTTTTGGACTAATTTCTGTTTATCCTCGTCCATCTACAAATAGATGCTCCATATGTATACCTTGTCACACAGGTTTGGTGAAGGTGATAGATATCAGATCCTATGGTCATTGCGACTGATTTGTTGGGCTCCACTTTCCTGGTTAATGAGATCACACTAAGTCTTTATTGTCAAGTCTATCCATTTTAAAGTAAAGGTCTTGCCAGAGTTGTGCTTTAAGGATATCTGAATGTTGGAGAGACTAGATTATGCGACGTACCAGTGAGGTTAGGAATAGGAAGGTAGTACAGTTAAAAACACGGCCAAAGAGCTGGTAGGGTAGGCAGCACTTGCAATATGTGGATCATTGGGATTCCTGGGTCGACAGGATATACACAAGAAGGACGGGATGCATCTGAACTGGCAGCAATCTCCTATATGTGGGTCATTGGGATTCCTGGGTCAGTATGAAATACACAAGAAGGACGGGATGGACGTTAACCAGCAGCAATCTCCTGGCAGGCAGGTTTGTTATTGTCACTCAGGAGGGTTTAAACTGGTGGTGGTGGGGGGGGGGGGGGGGGGGGGGAGGGAGGGTGGAGCCAGAGCAGTACATCCACAAGCACAGTGACTGAAGTGTAGTTGGAGACTAATCCCAGGAAAGCTAAGACCAACAACAAATTGGCAGTGGGGAGTGAACACAATGGGACTGGCAGACTGAAGTGTGCTGATTTTAATGTGAGCAGTGTGACAGGCAAGACAGATGAGCTTGGAGCTTGGAGTTTGAATGAGTAGATATAACTATGATATAAATATTACAGTGATTTGGTTGAGAGAGATATCAGAAAACAGTCAATTAAATGGATCCAGAGAGAGTTGAATAATGTGCAGTGAGAGGCTGGAGGCTGTTGTTTGAAGCAAAATAATCATCCAGCAGTTTGTTGGAATTGGACAGAATGTGATGCAATGTACAGATTGAAGGGACAAGGGAGGAAGCAAAAATTGTCTGTTTTACTGTTTTACTGTTTTACTGACAGTCTTTCTGCTCTCCTGACAGTCTTTTGTAATCACCTGTGACCAGAGAATTGTCGAGGAGAATTTACCCCACCGAAACTCAGGTCAGGATCTGATGGAGTTGGGCTGAATTGTATTTATTTCAATGCAATAAATATTATGGGTAAGACAGATGAACTGACAGCCTGAAACCGAACATGGGATTATAATGTTGCGGGTTTACAGAGACTTGGTTGAGAGAGGGAAAGGGCTGGCCATTCAACATTCCAGGGTTTCATTGTTTTATGCGAGATGGAGAGGAAGGTAAAAGAGGTGGACGAGGTGTTTTACAAGTGCACTTGAAGAGGACATACAGGAGGGACCATCCACTGCAGCAATATGGGTAAAGCTCAAAAATTAGATGGCTGCAAGCACTGCGTTATTATAATCCCTCCAACAGCCACGGAGGGATGGAGAAACGAATATGTATGTCGATTAAGGAAAGGTCTATTAAGAACAGAGTGGTCATAGTGAGTGACTTTAGCATCCCCAATAATGACCGGGAGTCCCTTGGAGCAAGACGCTTAGACGGGAGCAGAATTTGTTAACTGCAACAGTATGTGGATAGTCCATCGAGAGGAAGAGCCATACTGGACCTCGAATTGGTTAGTGAGCCTGGCCAGGTAACTGACATTTCAGTGGGACATAATATGAGAAAGAGTGATCACAGCACCTTCAGATTTAAGATAGCTACGAACACGGATAAGTCAGGACCTTGTGTGAAGCTACTGAATTGGCGGAAGGCAAATTACGTCAGTATCAGGCAGAGCTAGAACGTATCAATTGGGAGGAGCTGCTATCAGGGAAATTCACATTGTATATGTAAGAACTGCTTGTTCAATCCTGACAGTATAATCATCTGGTGAACGTCCTCCCGACAGCACGAATTTCACTCTATTTTGTTTGAACAGATATTTCAAGGCCGCTGCATATCAGACAACAGGATGAGATAAAGGATGATTCTGCACTGTGTCCTTCGTAGGACCAGCTTGTCTCCCAAGGCACCTGATGTCTTTATTGTGGCTCAGAGAGCTTCAGAATTAATAAGAGCACTGAAGGAGGCCATTTAACACATTGTGCAATGACGAGCTCTCCAACATCACAATTTGAAAACAGAAAGAACAGTGTCTGTGTGTGTGTGTGTGTGTATGTGTGAGAGAGAGAGAGAGAGAGAGAGAGACAGAGAGAGAGAGAGAGAGAGAGAGAGAGAGAGAGAGAGAGAGAGAGAGAGAGAGAGAGAGAGAGAGAAATTAACAGAGAAAAAGGAAGTCAAGAGAGATAAAAGGAATGGATAGAAAACGGAGCGAGAGAGTAAGTGAGATCAAGGGGTGTCAGATGAGTGTGAAGTTAGATCAGAAAACAGCATGAGGACAAATACACAGAAATTTTATGTAGAACTACCACAGATTGCAAGCCCTTTGTCTGGTGCTGTACCCTGTGAGCACTATGCTGTCATCCCAAATCATTAATCGTCAATAATATCACAGAGTTGGGTCGCTGACGGCTGAACAAGGTCCAAAATAGCAATAGATTGGTTCCAGGGAGAAGGTGAATTAATTTAAATATTCTGGGCTAACAGGAACTTGTAGTCCCTCTAGACAATGTGTGAGAGACAGGGCGAGAGAATCTCAGTGAGGGGATCACTGACTGGGGGGAAATCAGCATTTCAGCTGTGGGTCAAATGATGACTGATAAAGCTTGAACACCTCGTCCGTGGTTTTGTAATTCACCTTTCAATTCATCTAGCTCCACATTGTAAGTGTATTTTAACAGCCTTGTCTCTTTGTAGTTTTCATGTTTTGGTATGTGCAGAAATGCTTTATTCTTGTCCCTGTATTTTGTGTTAAATAAACACATTTTGTTACTGAGGAAGGAAGGACCTGTTCTGATAGGACAGTCTTCGTCTGAACTGTGCTGGGACCATAGTCCGATTGAATCCGAACTAAGGCTGTAGACAGAGCTCAAAACTGATTAGGAGTGTGTGTGCGTTGGCAGGGTTGGGGGTTCCGTTATAGGGTTTAATTAGAAAAGAGGAGGTAAGAGTACAGAGCTCAGGAGAGGTTATTAAAATCTCCAGCACAGTGCAAATAGGACACAGTGTATGAAAAGTGTAAGCAGTCAAACTTCAATCACACCGGACAAACAAATGACAATGAGAGGAGAGACCGTTAATACAAGATTGAAGGGTTATATCTGAATGCATGCAGTATAAGGAATAGAGTAAATGAGCTTAAGGCACAGATTGAAATTGGTAGGTATGACGTGATGGATATCACAGAGAGGTGGCTGCAAGGGGATCAGGATATTCAAGAACATATATCCTATCGAAAAGATAGGTGGCAGAGGGAGTGGGTTTACATTATTATTAAGAATTGAAATTAAATCAATAGTAAGAAAGAAAGTAAAGTCAGATGGTGTAGAATCTGCGTGGGTAGAATTGAGGAACCACAAAGGTAAGACAACCACAGTTGGAGACTTGCTCAGGCCTCCAAAGAGTAGTCAGAAGCTGGGGCACAAGATACACCAGGAGATAGAAAAGATCTGTAGGAAAGACAAAGTTACAGTGATCATGGGGTATTTCGATATACAAGTTGAATGGGAAACCAAGTTGGTCGTGGATCGCAAGAAAAGGAATTTGAGGAATGTATACAGGATGGCTTTTTGGAGCATCGTGTGATGGAGCCCACTCGGGAACAGATGACACTGGATTTAATGATGCAGGCTAGATAAGGCAGCTCAAGGTGAAAGAAAACTTCAGAAGCAGTGATCAGAACATTGTTGAATTTATTTTGCAATTTGAGAGAGAATTTAGAATCAGAGTTAACAATAATTCAGCTGAATAAAGGCAACTGGAGAGGCATAAGGGAGAAGCTGGGTAGAGTTGACCGGGACAGGGGTCTATCGGGAAAGACAGGGGAGTGGCAATGGCAGGTGATTCCGAGATTGATGCAGGAGAAACTGCAGAGATTCATGCTGAGTAATAGAGGCATGGTACAGGGAAGATGAGGCAACCAGGGCTGACAAGGGAAGTCAGGGATTGCATATAAGCAAAAGTGCAAGCATATAATGCTATGAAGGGCAGAGGGAAACTGGAGAATTGGGGCCAACAGAAAGCAAGAAAAAATAAATAAGGAGGGAGAAGATTAAATGTGGGGGTAAACTAACCAGAAATATAAAGGAAACTATAAGAGATTCTTTCGATATGTAAAGTGCAAAAGAGAGGCAAAAGTGAATATGGACCACTGGAAAATGATGCTGGAGAAACAGTAGTGGGAAACAAAGAAATGGCTGAGGAATTTTGCATCAGCCTTCACGGTGGAAGACACGAGTAATTTCCCAAGAATTCAAGATAGTGAGAGGGTAGTCCTGAATCCGGTGGCCATCACCACGAAGAACTTGCTAGAAAACGGAATGGCCTGAATGTGGATAACTCACCTGGACCAGATGGACTACACCCCAGCCTTGAATGGGAGATTGCTGAAGAGTTAGTGCAAGCGTAAGTGGTAATCTTTCAGGAATGACTAAAATCAGGAAAGGGCAAAATGGCTGTATAATTGCGAGCATGACACCCCATTTATTAAGGGAGTTAGGCACAAGATGGAAAACTGCAGACTGATTAGCAGACTGCTTGGTTGTGGGTAACATCATGGATTCCATCGTGAAGGATGTGATTTCTGGATATTTGGAGGTCTTTGGTAAAATAGAACAGAGTCAGCGTGGTTTCATCAAAGGGAGGACGTGCCAGATAAACCGTCTGGAATACCTAGAGGGAGTAATGAGCAGATTAGATCAAGGAGAACCAATAGATGTTATCCGTCTGCACCTTAAGAATTCTTTGACAAGGTGCTATGCATGAGGCTATTGAGAAAGGTATGGGCCCATGGTGTTAGAGGCAAGGAGCTAGCATGGGTAGCAGTTTGGCTGTCTGACAGAAAGAGAATGTGGATTGAAGTGTCCTTCTCAGGATGGCAGCCAGACTCCATGTTCCACAAGACTCAATGTTGGGACCACAACTTTTCACTTTATGCATTCATTATCAATATGAAGGAACTGAGGGCATTCTGGCGAAGCTTTCAAACAGTGCAAGGATAGATAGAGGGACAGGTAGCATTGAAGAGGTGGTTTGGCTGCAGGAGGGTGCTCGAGCGCATCTCCTTAACTTCCCACAGCTCCGCCCATGAAGTCCACCCTTCCAACTACAACAAGTTAGAAGCTCTTTGATGCTTGCCATCCATCCCACCAACTTCAGGCTACAACGCATCATGCTCCGCCATTTCTGCCACCAACAGTCAGACCTCACCAACAGAGATATACTTCCCTCCCTACCCCTATCATCATACTGCTAAGACCATTCCCTCACAAACTCCCTCGTTAGGTCCACGCAACACCACCAAGGCACCTTCCCCTCCCGACACCTTCCCTTGCCACTTCAACAGGTATGAAACCTGTGCCAACAGCTCCCTTCTCACCTCCACCCAAGGCCCCAAAGTATCCTTCTCCATCAGGCAGAGAACATTCTGAGCATCCAAATATCTCATCTCGTCTGTCCATTGCTCCTTGTCTCCTCCACATTGGCGAGACAGGACGTCAACTTGCAGAACTGTTCAGGGAACACTCTCGGACACACAAACCCAACAACCCCACTGCCCTGTGGCTGAATACTTCAACTCCCCCTCCCAATCCGCCAATGTCTTGCAAGTTTTTGGCCTCCTCCACTGCCAAATTCTCGCCGTCTGAAGGGAGAACGCATCATCTTCTGCCTTGGGACCCTCCCAACATACGATATCAATGTCAATTTCACCAGTTTCCTCATCTCCACTCCCTCCACCTTATCCCAGATCAAACCCGCCAACTCAGCACTGCCCTCTTGAACTGTTCTACCTGTCCATCTTCCTTCCCATCTATCCACTCCACCTTCCACTCTGACCTATAACTATCACCACCAACCTTCATCTAGCAATCGCCTTCCAAGCTACCTTCCTCCAAGCCCCATCCCCTCCCATTTATCTCTCTGCCCCTCTCTGCCCACCCCATATTCCTGATGAAGGCTTTATGCCTGAAACGTCGAATGTCCTGCTCCTCGGATGCTGCCTGACAGGCTGTGCTTTTCTATGGCCACAATTTTTGATTCTGATCTCCAGCATCTGTGGTCCTCACTTTCACCTGCTGAAGGATTTTCACAGGTTTGGAGAGTGAGCAAAGAAGTGTCAGATGGAGTACAATGTGCGAAAGTGTGGGAAAGCATTTTGCCAGGATGAATAGAGGCATGGGCTATTTTTCTAAAAGTGAGCAATTTCAGAAATCTGAAGTGGAAAAAGACTGTGGAGTTCTAGTCCAGGACTCTTGAAAGGTAAACTTGCAGGTTGTCAGCAGTTAGGAAGGCAAAGACAATGATGGCATTTATTTCAAAAGGGCTTAAATATAAAAGCAGTGATGTACTTCTTCGGCTCTACAAGGTTTGAGTCACGTCACATTTGGATTATTTTGCGCAGTTTTGGGTCCGATATCTCAGGAAGGATGTACTGTTCCTGGAGTGTTTTCAGACGAGATCCACGAGAATGGTGCCAAGAATGCAAAGCTGGCATGTATATGAAGAATATGTGAGGGCTCTGGGTCTGTATTTGACAGAGTTCAGAAGAATGTTAGGAGGCCTAATTGAAACTTACAGAATACTAAATGACCTGGGACAGAGTGGATGTTGGGAAAATATATGCAATGATAGGAGAGACGAGTACATGAGGGGACAGAGTAAAGTGAAGACCTTTTCGAACAGAGATAAGGAGAAACCTCTTCAGCCAGAGAGCGGTGAATCCATGGAATTCACTGCCACAGAAGTCTGTCGAGTCCAGAGCATAGAGTATATATAAGAGTGAGACAGTTAAGACTGTAAAGGGGATCAAGGGTTACAGATAGAAAGTGGGAGAATGGGGTTGAGAAGCTTAACAGCCATCATTGAATGGCGGAGCAGGCTCAATGGGCCTCATAACCAAATTTCTGCTCCAATATCTTCTGTTTAAATGGTAAATATTGGCTCTCCTCATTCCTATTGAAGTTGTATCCTGGAATTTGATCTTCAAATGATTTATAAAAAGTAACATTTCAGTACTGATGACAGGGAAATATCATGTTCCCTCACTCCAGTCTCAGCAGCCATGCCCCCAATATCATAATCACACTGCAACTGGAATCCAGTGAATGGTATGTAATCACAGATGATTGACATCAATAACATTAACAGCATGACCCTCACCTGCCCTCATACTTTCTGTTAACATATCAATGCCATGTGTGTGTTATCACTCATGCTGTCGTCGGTGTATTTTCCTGTCAGATTACGTACAAGAAAAGTTCTCTCCATATTTTACTGACATTATAATCACTGATCAGTAGTTACAAACTGTATGTTTCCATTTATAAACGGAGAAACTTGTTTTTGTTCTGACAAACCTTTGACATTACTCACATATCTAATGCAGATTGAATGAATACACGCATTCAATCTACCATCTCCAATATTCCTTCCCTCTCTCACCCCCACATATTCCATGCCAAATATGTAAATTTTAAACGTTCTTTTTAATTTTAATAAAACCAATATTGAATTGAAAGGGGATAACTGGAGATATTTGTTCAGTGACTGTGATTAATGTCAATCTCCGTGGATCCTAATTATCCCAGTAGAGAGTTTCCATCGTTGAATGTTAAATGGGCTCTGTCCATGTGTTATCCCATAGTATGAGTAGGAGCATCGCTGACAGCACGAACATGGATCAACTGCTCGAGAGAAGGGGGGAAGTGATCAGAATCTGAGAACATTAGACTGGACCGTTACAATAATGGTTCAGAATGTGAGGACCTTGGATTGGAATGTTCCAACAATGGATCAGAACCTAAGGTCAGTAAACTGGAATGGTACAACAGTGTATCAGAATCTGAGAACTTTAGAGTGGAATGGTTCAACAATGTATCAGAATCTGAGATCATTAGGCTGGAATGGTTCAACAATGTATCAGAATCTGAGATCATTAGGCTGGAACATTGTAATAACAGACAGGAATTTATCCTCGGGTCTTTACTACCTTTCTCAGCCTTGGATATCATTAGCATCACGGATCGAAGACATCCTTTGGATTATTCAAGGTGGTTACTATCCCATCCTCGCCACAGTTGGTGTTCCTGGTAAGTCATTATATTTGTCGACTTAACCGGGTTGGACTGAATTTCTGCTCATGACATATACATTTTGGAAAGTACAAGACAATATCTTCAGTTCCAAACAAAAACTCTTCACAAATTACTCTTCATAAATTACTCACTGATATGCGACAAGGAACCAGAATGTTCTCAAACTCCATAATCCATTTTGTCCTTCACAGATTTACATCTCCAGCTCCTCCCCACTCACCAACCCTATCCAATTCCACCGTCATGATATCCCAGTCTCGTTCTCAGTTTCAGTGCAACTTCTCAATAAACCATGACTTGTGCCTTTTTAAAATTCGGATGCCACAGTTTCAAGTTCATTCTAGCCACATGTCGGTCACTAAATAATTGTTGTTGAGGAAGTTTAACTTGTTCTCTGCACAAACGGGACAACGGTTTATGGTGTTCAAGCCATTGACTCATACTCTAGAGCCAAAGAATAATACTCTGTTGATATCCCATGAGGGAAATTGGTGGAATTTAAAAGTAACTATTTTCATTTGCTCTAAAAGCCCTTCTGCTTGCCTCAAGTCCTTTAGGGAAGTCAATGTGCCATTCTTCCCTAGTCAGATTTCAGTGTGACTTCTGTGATGAACATGTGGGTGTACTGCACCTTTAAAAGAATTAAAAGCCAGCAATAACTACCTGAAAGCACCAAGTCTTCCGAAAAATAGATTTAGTGTAACATTTGGTTGAACAACTCGATTAGCTCATTGTCTCAAGGCAAAAATAAATTCAGCCAGACAGTTTGAATTACACCTCAAAATACCCACCTCCAATCAAGTTTGAATTTAGTATATTGAGAATCTTAAAAGCCAATGACACGATCCAATGGTTTGGGGGAGTACAAGACCGTGGGAAATTGAGCAGTTGAGAGGAGAACTGCTAAGTTACCAGCATGCAAAGATTGCCTGAAACAGAGCTCTCCTCTCGGTACCTGTATTGATTAGTAACTGGTAAAGCTGGATCCCAAAGAAGAAATCAAGACAGGAATATAGAGAAGAACCGAAGGCTTCTTGGTTTTGAGATTAGAAGTTTTGTTTTGTAGGTCTTAATTATGAGTATAACCGGACGAGTATCGTGGGGGTGGGGGAGGTAAAAGATAGATTAGAGGAAGAAGTTGTAAATAGACGTTCGTCTGTTATTCCCTGTTATACTTAAGAAATAAAGTTGTTAATTTTTACTTTAATTGGTTTTGTACTCTAGAATTGTCACAGAATATGCAGTGGCTAAAACTTTTCCCTGTTGCTGGTTTTAAATTAAGCAGGAGAATTTATCCTATGTTGTAACACTACAACCCCACAGGAATGTGTTTTACTCTTTGCTGTCCAGTGGAACAGCTGAACCAAACATTCAATTCAAGGTCGGCATAACATGCTGCCCTGACTAGGGCTGCATACATCCTGTGAGAAAAGAACAGAAGTAAAGATAGCTCCCTTCCTATGTCTGTTTCCGGTATTCCTACAGCTCAGTTCTATTCAGGTCGGTGATCATTCCCTATTTTAGGTGAATTCAATCTCATTGAAATTCTCCTCGAGTGTGATGCACGTCTCCATACGCAAATCTGGTGTTGGATTTATTGATGCTAACGCACAGATGTAAGGGGGTTATAAATTCCATGTCAGTCGGAGTGCATAGAGAAGGAATGGCTTTTTGCGGCACAGGGAAGAAACTGCGATGTCTAAGTGAGAGAAAATGTTTATTGCGATCATCCCTGAGAGTGTTTTGAGGCAGCATTTGAGGTACTTTGGATAGACTTCCTCTCAAGTTTCACCAGACTAATCCCTGGGATAATGGCACCACGAGCAGTGAGTGAAGCTCAGTGAGAGAATAAGAGGTGGTTGCATTGAACCTTAAGGGGGATGGACAGTCACTCATGATGTTCTAACCCGGCACTGATACGGTGATAAATTCCATGGCTTTGTTTTTTTAACTCGGGTTTCATGGTTCTCAATAGGTAAAGAGTCTCTGAGGACGTCCCCCTCATCCCACCCCCACTCCATATGTTGATTGAGAGCGACAGAGGGTCAGTCATTGAATAAACTCTCCCCATATTAATAGAGTGTTTTTAGTGTGTGATCCTGCACTGAACGTCATGTTATCCACCATCCCGACAATATCCACAATACCTTCATTCTAAAACAGATAACTATTCCCACCAGCTTTTGACGACTTGGAGAACATGGGCCTGCCTTCTCAGAGATGGAAGATGCCTCTCTGAGACTTGACACAAAACATCTGGCTTTCTTCCTCGCTGCCAGCGTTAAACCACGTTAAAGTGTCATGTGTCCCACATGTAATGGAGCCACGAGGAATATCATGGAGCCGTCTCTGAATGCATTCTCTGCTTCATTGATTTCTCATGTTGGAGCATCAATGACACCCTCCTGTGTCTCGAGGTGCTGAATGGCCTCCTCCAAGTCCCATGCAACAGGTTAATGGGTCTGACTTGACCCTGCCTGTTCCTGTTTAACAGATCGATGTGGTATCCAGACTCCTCTTCTTCCTGTGGAACAGGCAGGAGGATTGAATGGGCTATCCCTCTCTTTGTTCAGTAGTTTCTATGGGCTGAATGGCTTCCACATATCCGTTTCTAACATGCTTGAGATGCTGAATGAGCTTTTCATTTAACTGTGGAAATGTAAATTGTCTGGCCTTGATGTTACATGAATGTTACCGACACTTTAACGCCACAAGCCTGAATGCTGTTCGGGTCTTACTGCACATAGAGTGGTTCAGGAGCTGAGGTGTGACACATTGTTCTGAACATTGGGTGATCTTCAGTGACCATCACCATTTCAGATCTTATGATGAGGAAAGACAGTGATAAAGCAGCTGAAGATGTTTGTTTTGAGGCAGCTACCCCGAGGATCTCCTGCTGAGATGTCCCCGGACTGAGAGGATCGTCGGTCACCGACCACAAACATCTTCCTTTGTGCTCTGAAAGACCCCAAACCAGTGGGGAGGGTACACCTGATTCCCATTAAGCTCAAATAAGTAGGTGGTCCTGATGCTATCCTCATTCAAATACTGCCTTGTTTTTGAATTCATTCTTTCCTGAGCCCCTATGTTCACTTCTTGTTCATATCAATGGATGATAGTGTATGTGTAGGGAGTATTTTCCTCTCATAGAGGGTAATCAATGCCAGGAATTATTTGGGCTAGAGACTGAGGTGAGTTACATCACGGATATTATTGAAAGAGGTGGTACATGAATTTTTGACCTGTCAGAGAGCTAAGGGGTGTGAAGAATTGGATATTAATAACGAGTTAATGCCAACAGTAGATCAGCCATGATGGTATACAATGACTTGATCGCCCGAGTTACCTAATCTTGCGCCTTATGTTCTCATGTTCTGTAATTACAAAGTTAATGATTGTAATTTTCCTGAACATTCTGTTATTGAATGTTGCAGTAAGAGAGAGTAAAGTATTTTGTGAGTCATTTCTGGGTGAAGTATGGGGGCTGTATTCACAGTGAATATGGGTTTCCAACATGACCAACAAATGAAGCACATGTTGCAGAGAGGAGACACTCTGTAAAGAGACCAGAGGTGTCTTTCGAAACCAACATGGTTTTCCAAATATCGTTTTCCACCCCATGACAAACCGTGTGTGACAGTCTTGAGTGATTGAATGATATCCTGTGTTTCTGTGGAAACGGCATTTGGAGCAGGTGGCCTCCATCTGGTACTTTAAGGAGCTGTGAGGAGCTGAATGGAACATAGGAACATAGGACTGAGCAGCAGGAGTGGGATATTAGACGATTTTTCACTGCTCCACCACTCAAAAAGTGATGTCAGTGTGGTCTCAGCACCACTTTTGTCCCTGTACACCATTTTCCTACATTCATGTGTTTGTCAAATGTTTGAATGCAACAAAACTTTGAATAAATGTAATCATCCAGGCACCACAAACTTCTGGGGAAGGGAATTTCCACTTGAACAATCCTTTGAGAATTTCTCATTTGTGCTCCAACCAATGTTGGAGGATCATTGTTTCCTTTTCCAGTCCCAATCCTCCACTGGTTACAACAAATTTTAAATGCAACCAGTTTAGTTAGGTGGCCAATGACATAGACATCAGAGCTCATTTTCTAGAAAATATGTGAGACACAGAAATTGGAACTCATAGCAAATGGTAAATTGACAGACTGTCCCAAACATTATTCTGCCTTTGAAGTCATTTTGCTCACACAAGTTGCTGGTAATGGGATTTCTTTCTGCAACAGTTGGATTTGGCTGAATTCTGTTTGTTTCAGGCAGTGGGGAGATTCCCATGAATCCTCACCAGGAATCCTTCACGAATGGTAAAGATAACTCAGGGATTTTATGGTCTCACGCTTTGCTATTGGGCGGAACAAAGTAAGAGAGAGAGATCAATCGGCTGCTGCTTCTCAGGCAGGGAGCATTTTTCTCCATCACATACAATAACATCAACGGAACACCAAACTGGAGCATGTGCGATCTCCTGGAACATTCTCTTGAAAACCTGATTAACGCAGGTGCATCATTGCTTTTGTTGTACACAGCGCCTTCCAATCGCAAACAAATGTTCCCACTTTATGAATTATTGACATGCTTTCATGTATCTGTGCAATTTGTAAATATTGGTAGGTGTCTTCATAGTACATATGTTCATATCAATACACCTTTTTCATAAAATGTATTCCCTAGCTTTAGTCTCCCTGACAAGAGAAAATATGCGTCAAGCTGATGCACTTTCCAGAAAGTCATGGATGGTTCAATAATATTTCCCAGGTAAGTTCGAAACTGATAACTCCCCCATAATAACAGGCCCTCATTCCAGGACTGAGTAAAGGGAAACCTCTTTGAAAATCTTCGAAAAGAGTTATATCCTGTTTTTAGTTTCTGGGATCAAAAACACACGCAGTGTATCAGATATGGTTTCAGCAATGCCCTGTACAGATGCAGTAAAACATTCCTGATATTAAACCTGATACCCTTTGTTAATAACTGTATCATTGCACTTACTTCCAAATCACTTGCAGCATCTGCAGACTGACTTCATGTGATTCATGTTCCAGGAACATAGAAACCGCCTGAATCACAGAATTCTGCAATCTCTCTCCATTTAAATTGTTTCCCATTGTTTTATTCTTCATGCCAAAATAGACAACTCACCTAATGTTCTTGGCGCGGCAGGTTTGCACACTAACCAGTTACAGCTTTGTAACCTGAAAATAAACACTTATTTCTATTCTCTATTTCCTATTAACAACAGCTCCCCTGTTCCTGTGTAGCAGTTCAGGCAGGTTGAATGGCCACCTCCTGGGCTGTGTAATGTACTCAACGAGCTGAATTACTTCATTCCATATTCCTGTGTAGATCCTTAGAGGGGCGGAATGGTCTCCTTCTGTTTCACTGTAACGATTCTTTTTGACAGAATGGGGTGATGCTCTACCCTGTAACAGCATTGAGGGTTGGATTGAGAGAACAGCACATGGAGTAGGGGCAGAAGTATATCACTGTAACAACCTCAAGGGGTGGACTGAGAAAGCCAAACATGGGGTGGGGAGTAGTATATCTCTGTATCAGCCTCGAGAGGTGGATTGAGGGAGCAACACATGGACTGGGGCAGCAGTATATCACTGCAATAGCCTTTCTGTCCTATTCCAGGCTGCTTCTCCTGCATTGGGAGAAAGGCGGGGGGGGAGGGAGAGTGGCAATGGGTGAACCTGCTCTTAGTGCCCGTGTACATGGGGGGAATTGTGAGGTGTCTGGAAGGAGTCAGTCGACAGTTTGAACCAATATAGTATAATTAGTGTGGGGCTACTGAGTAGGCGACAGAGAAAGAGAGGAAGAAAGTTGCTGAATTCAATAGTGAGAGTGGTCGTGCCAGAGCCTTATTTGGAGATAGGGTGTGAACCTTGTTCGGGGGTAGGTTCTATAACAGACATGCAGTGAGTGTGAGGGAGCAAATAGAATGCGGTTTCATTTATCCAGACAGAGCGGGGAGCATATTGTTGCTTGTCTTGAATTGATAGACATTTTTTCAGATCATCTCAGAGTCGATGTGAGCCTCCCCGAATGTCTTGTTCAAGTCTATCACTAATAACGCCACAGACCCTGTTCCTCAGATTCCACAGAATCAGTTCAAGTGGAGTTTACAAATAGCAAGGAGAAGCAAATATTGGTGCGTTATATATCTAAACCAAAACAGTTGTGAAAAATCTGATTATCATATGCTCTGGAAATTAGATATGCAAGTATTGTGTATACTGCAGTCTTATTGGATGGTTTCAAGTTGCATCGAAACTGCATTAACTAAGTGACTGCTCATGTTGTGAAAAATAAGTGTATATGAGGTGGGTTGAAGAGTATGTTGTGAAGCAAACTAGAGAGCAGGTTATTTTGGATTTGGTGTCATGTGGTCAGGCGGGTTAATTTATAACCTTGCTCTGAAGCAGCCTTTAAGGAATAGTGTCATTAATAAGGTGCACTTTACACGGTGCCTGGATACAACATACATTCTGGTTAAACATCATGGAAGACTGGAGGCTAGAGGGTCAAGTTAGCTTCAGTGAATTGGGAAAATACAACATAATATTAAGTGGGAGACAAACAATGATTGTTACAGTCATAGAGCCCTACAGCACGGAGACAGGCCCTTCGGCTCAAACTAGTCTATTCTGACCAAAATGTCCATCCACGCTAACCCCATTTCCCTGTCATTGCTCCATATCCTTCTAATCCTTCCCTATCCGTGTTTTGTCCAAATGCCTTTTAAATGTTGTTAATGTTCCCGCCTCTACCACTTCCGCTGGCAGCCCATTCCATATGTGTACCAGCCTGTGTGTAAAACAGTTGTTCCTCAGGCTCTCTTATAGTCTTTCCCCTCTTTCCCCTCTGACCTTAAACTGATGCCCTCTCGTCTGTGATTGCCAAACCCTGGGAAAAAAGACTGAGTACATTCATTCGGTCCATGCCTGTCATGATCTTATACACTTCTGTCAGATCCCCTCAACCTCATACAGGCTAAAGTAAAATATCCCAGCTTGTCCAAACTCTCCCTATAACTCAGACCATTGAGACGGTAACATCCTTGTAAATTTCTTCAGCAGTCTTTCCAATTTAATAACACACTTACTATAGCAAATTGAAAAAGAAAACTGAACATTACGCTACCAGTATTGCCTCACCAGCATCCTATTAACTGCAACGTAATTCCCTGATTTCGATACTCAGTGATATACTCTGATGAAGACCAGTATGTCAAAAGCTTTCGTCATTGTCCTGTCTACCTCTGAATCAACTTTCAGAGAACCATGCACCTGAATTCCATGATGCCTCTGTTCGACGACACTCCTTAGGACCCAACCATTCACCATGAAACTCCAACCGTGATTTGACTTTCTAAAATCGAAGAACTTACACTGATCTATATTAAAATCCATTTGCCATTTCTCAGCCACTTCTCCAGATGATCAAGTACTGCTGTAATTTCTGAAATTTCTGATAACCTTCCTCACTCTCCGTGATGCCGCCTTTTTTAGTGCCATCTTCAAACTTACAAATCATGCCTGTACATTATCATCTAAATCATTGATATATGTAATATGTAGTGGTGCCAGTACCAACCCCTGAGGCATTCCACTAGTCACAGGCCTCCAGTCTGACCAGCATTCTTCCAGTATTACCCTCTGCTACCTACCATCAAGGCAATTTTGTACCTAATTTGCCAGGTCCCCTTCAATTCCATTCGATCGAACCTTCCAGAGCAGCGTACCAAGTGGAACATTATTGAAGGCCTTACTGGGATCCATCTAGACTACGTATACCACCAGAACCTCCTCAACATTGCTGGTCACTTCATCAAAGAACTCCAACAAAATTGTGAACCATGATCTCCCTTGCACAAACTCCCGTGCTGAATTTGATGAAGGGCTTTTGCCTGTAACATCAATTTTCCTGCTCCTTGGATGCTGCCTGACCTGCTCTGCTTTTCCAGCACCATTGTAATCTTACTCCGAACCACACCCTGTCTTTCCAAATGCATATATATCCAATCTATCTGAATCTTCTCAAGTAACCTACCCACTAGATTTTCGGTTCACTGGTCTTTAGTTCCCAGGTTTATCTTTGTAGCCTTTCTTGAATACGGCTCAGCATTCGCTCCCCTCCAGTCGTCCAGGCCCGCACTCTTCCATCAGCGATGATAGAAAAGAGCCAAGCAGTGCTCCCGCAATTTCCTCTCTATCCTCCTATCCTCCTGTGGTGTTCCTGAATATATCTGCTCAGGACCGGGACTTTTTAGAAATACTGCAAATTCTGAAAAATACGTCTATTTATTTCAGGTTCAAACACCAAAGAGTGAGAAAGTGACTCAATGAAGGTTAACATAACAAATTAGAAAATACGTTAATCATAGGAAGTGACTTCAGAAGAATTCCAGATATTGTGAAAACCTGAGAATTCTCAGAAATTAACGATCCAAAAAAGGAAGGCCATAAAACTGATAAGGAAATCAAAAAGCGAACATACATGCTAGCAAACAGGTCCACAAAGACTGCATCAATCTGCGATGTATATTTCAAAGGAAACAAAATAAAAGCAAGGTCAAATGTGGAAATTTGTAATCAGGAGATGAGAGGTCATTGTGGAGAACAGGGAAATGGCCAAGAAATAACCAGTTACATTGCATCTGTCTTCATGGAGGAATGTCCAGAAAATCCCCCAGTAATACCAAGTGATCATATCGGACTCCTGGAGCTAAAGACATAAAGTCAATTCAAATCAGTAACAAGGTAGTGCAGCTGGAAAGAGCATTGCTAAGTCAGATGTACTTCATATCAAAATGTCAGAAATAAATCACCAATAGAAGGATTAATTGCACTGTCGATGACTGTGTTTTGTTTTCCTGTATAATGAGTTCGCAAATGCAATGAATGTGAAGGGGATTTGAAGGAATATATGAAAGTGGAAAGTTAAAGTTTGGTTCGCCTTCATTTAAGAGAGTCAGAAGATTGATGTAAAGACACGTTGAAGCAGTTTCACAGCGTGTTGATGGGACTGTACCTGAAGTATAGTTCACAGTTTTGGTGACCGAATCTCAGACAGAATATACTCACAACAGAGGATGTACAATGTGTATTTTCCAGATTAATCCTTCAGATAGCGAGATTGACTGATGAGGAAACTCGGCCTATTTTCTCCAGCGCTTCAAAGAATGAGAGGTGGGCCACCGTGAAATTCAGAACATTCACAAAACATATGACAAGTTGGAAATTAACAGAATACTTCCCTGGCTCTCTAATCCACATTCAAGGCAAATAATGTAATGATCTGGGACAGACCAGTTAAGTCTGCAATAAGGAGGAAATTCTTCACTTGGAGGGGACTAACAAACACAGGGGCATGGAAACCTGCTGCTGGCAGGGCAAGATTAGGGTGTATCCCCAGATAATCCGCAAGTGTGTCAAGCGGAACAGAATATCCAGGGAACAGTTAGGTACTCATTCGTGACTTGCCAAGTTGCATCCAAATCAACTTCAGTGGGAGGAGACAGGAGGTAGAGGTAGAAGGCTGTTTGTGTGACTGACGGCCATTGTCCAATGGTGTACCCTGGGGATCAGTGTTGTGCCCCTTATTATTGGTGATTCGGAGGTGTTGGTGTTGGATTGGAGTGGACAATGCTAAACATCTCATAACACCATCTTACAGGCTAACAGGTTTATTCAGATGCACGAGCATTCGAAGCGCTGCTTCTTCATCAAAATGCACAAACATCTGATGATGAAACAACGCTTTGAATGCTCGATCCTCTGAATAAACATGTTAGACTATAAGCCAATGTTGTGTGATTTTTAACCGTATTACTTGTGATAATCATAAATGATCCAGCTGTGAATATTGACGAGGAGTGGGGCGGGGTGATAAGTAAGTTTGTGTTTGATACAATGATTGTCTGGGTGGTTGGCAGTGTGGAGGCAAGTCTTTTCTTTCAGGAAGATGCAGATGGAATGGTCGGATGGGTGGATCAATGGCAGATGGAATATAATCCTGATAAATATGAGGTGATGTACTTTGGAAGAAGGAACCAGACGGGGGAGGACTCAATGAATGGCAGCACACTAGGGAGCTCAGAGGGTGCTTCTCCACACATCGCTGAATGTGACCGGACAAGTTAATACACAATTTGAGAAAGCATCATGGACCGTTAACACAACCTGTATTCATCGAAGCATAGATTATCAGAGCTGTGCGGAAATTTGGTTTGGCCAAGATGGAATACTGTGTGTAGTTCTGGGAACCACATTACAGGAAGGATGTGATTGCACTCGAGGGGGTGCAGAGGGGACTCAACAGGATGTTCCCTAGGATAGAGCATATCAGCCATGGAGAGAGGCAGGATAAGCTCGGGTTGTTTAGTTTGGAGGAAAGAAGGCTGAGGGGGCCGTGCTTCAGAAGGATAAGATTACAAGGGGCATGGACAGGGTGGATAGACAGCAGCTGTTCCTTTTCGTCAAAGGCCCACAATTTTAAAGTGAAGTGTTTGAGGTTTCGTGCGGATTTGAGGACTGTTTTTCACCCAGAGTTGTTGGGGTCTGGAATGCGCTTCTTGAGATGGGAGTTGTTATGATAACCTCACAACCCATTGGAAAATACACGGTTGTGCACTTGAAATGCCATAAGATTCACGGCTACACGCCTTGAGTCGGAAAGTAGGACTAATGTAGACCGTGCTGTATTTCTGATGGTACAGAGTCTGTGCTTCTGTGATTGTATGGTTGTGGAAGGTCAATCATTGAGTAGTTTAAGATAGGATTTGATGGGTTTTTGAAGAATATCTTACCAAACTTATATGAGTGAACTTCTAATATCTTCTGAAAATATATCATTGGCAAAATTAAAAGAAAAAGGTGCAGCTTTCTGTCAGTGTGTTACCGGATAATTGAGGACAGGGAAATAGCAGAACTATGGAACAAATACTTCAGTTAAGGCTTCACAGAAGAAAGCAAAACAAAAAAAAACTTCCAAGCAATACTATGAAACTTTAGTCTGATGAGAAAAAGGGAATAGAATGAAATTAGCAACTAACAGTTTTAGAGAAAGTATTGGATTGAAAGTAATGGACATAGACAAAGTGAACAGACATTTATGAAATGGGAATCATATTTGAGATAGTGGCTTTTAGCAAAATTATGGAGAAGGTATCAATGCAATACGGCTGAAAGCTCAGAAAGATTTTTGATAAAGCCCCAAGCCTTTCGTGCAAATTCGAATCCAGTGGGACTGGGGCTAATATGCGGTCATGCTTTTAGAATGGGAGAGCTGGCAGGAAACACTGATAAGGAATAAAACCATGATTTTTGAATGGAAGGCTTGGATGATATAACAAGGATCGGGATTTGGAATCCAGCTATTTCCAGTACACATTTGGTTGAGGGGTTCAATTGCAATATTCCCAAGTCCACTGACAGCACTAAACGATGTCAGCTTGTGAGTGGGTGAGGAGGATGGAAAGCTCCAAGGTGATTGAGACAAGTGGAGCGACTGGCAGATGGAGATCATTGGGAGAGATATAATGTTAAAAACATTGATGGGAACAATAGAATGGCAGCCTATCATTTGAAAAGAGGTTGGTTGAAAAACTGTTGCTCTATAAAGGAAGTTAAGCTGCATTTTTATTTATTTCTGTGCAGCCCGCAGAGTCCATGTAGGGCAGTGAGTTCTGAACACAGAAGTCAATACGGAGAATGGCATTGGCACGTTGACCAGTGTATATAGACCCAGCAAGTGGGGAGCTGTAACATTGAAAATAATCTTGATGTCACTGTCGACCAGTCAATGAAAGCAATGTTGCAGGAGCAGTAAGCAGTTTGGAAAATAAATAGTGTATTGACATTCATTTCAGGGAGATTTGAATGCAGGAGTAAGGTTCATTTACTCCAGCTGTAC
Organism: Chiloscyllium punctatum; assembly: GCF_047496795.1. Lineage (NCBI taxonomy): Eukaryota > Metazoa > Chordata > Chondrichthyes > Orectolobiformes > Hemiscylliidae > Chiloscyllium > Chiloscyllium punctatum. Next base: position 45,955,782 of record NC_092788.1, read on the forward strand.
AGGGCCTTGGTGAGACCTCACCTCGAACATTGTGCAGTATTGTGTGCAGTTTTGGTCTTCGTACCTCATAACGGACAAACCTGACATTGAGGGAGAGCAGTGAAGGATGACAGACTGATCTCTAGGATGACAGGCTTGTTGTGGGAGCAGTTTGGGGTGACAGGGCCTGTATTCCATGGGCTTTAGGAAAATTAGTGGAGATCTCAGTGAGATATATAAAACTCTGACAGGGCGAGACAGATTGGAAGCAGGGATGATAGTTCCCCGGGCTGGCATGCCTAAAACAAGGGGCCACAGCCATATTGTATTTAATAAATGTGTGATATCAGAGAACTGCCTGTATATTGAATGGTGCTACAAAATTGATGGACCGAAGGGTTTACAGCAGTTCTTATTTTATATTTCACAATGTTTAAACATATTCAAAGAAATGAACACTGTTTGGGGAAAACTCCATTGAGGAGACTTTTGGCCATGAATGAGCATGGGGAAAGCTCAATATGTTGAATGACCTCCTCCTTTCCCAATGTTTCTGTGCAGTCTGTGGGAAAGCTCTGTAAATGTTGTCACAGGCTCTCAGATGTTAGGAAGGGGGTCTCTGCAGGGTTAACAGGAAAGTGTTTCCCATTCCCTTTTCCGATACTGAGGCTGGGGCCGGGTGTTCTGTCCGGTTTTCTCCTTTATGATCTAGGAGCAGTTTGATACAATAGTGTGTCTTGCTTGGCCGATTTGGAGACTATTGAAAAAGTGATCGCATGTCTGTATGGCTGGAGTCATTTTTAGGCGAGACCAAGAAAGCACGGAAGATTCACTTCCTGAAAGCATATTGGTAAGAAGATCAATGTTTACAATCAACATTGGACACAAGATCACTATTACTGACACCAAATGTTAGGTCTCGATACTTTATTAATTTCTTTTAACTTCCACCAGCTGCCAGACCATTAGCCTAGTCTGGATTAGTAATCTATTGACATTTCCACAACAGCACCATCTGCACATGGGGACCTATCGGAAACCACACTGGCCTGGTTAGTTTTGTGCTGCTTGAAAGCTCTATCAAAAATAATTCCCACTAATTTGACTGTCGTGATGGGACTGAAGGGGTGGTAAATGGTCAGATTGTAGTTATTCCCCTCTTAGTAGATTGGACATAGTTGATTAATTTTCCACATTACCAGGGAGATGTCAGAGTTGGAGCTGGAATGAAACAGTTTCCCCAAGGACACGGCTTGTTGTGCAGCACAAGTCTTCAGTCCTATTACAGGAATGGGGTCAGGGACCATTGCCTTTGTTGCATCTACTGTGTTCAGCTGTTTCTTCATGTCACGTGCTGCGAATCGAATTGATTGAAAACTGGCATCTGTGATTCTGTGGGCATCATGAGGAGGGTGAGGTGTTTCATCCACTCAACAATGTTTCATCTGCAATGCCATCTTCTGTGTTCGAAGTGAATATTATTCCCTCTGTATTTCTCCCTGACCATGATTAAGATGTCCGTAGTGTCAATGATGTCAGTCTTATGCAGTTTCAGAATCAAGGAACTTATCACCATGCATTATCGTTCAGTCCCCAGTGTACAGCGCTCCAGGTTGGATGGGATGTTTGAACATCTTTGACATACTTCTTTGGAAATTGTTCAAAAACAGAAATTGCTGAAGAAACTGCAGACGATGTTGCAGCATCTTCTGAAGTGAATGCAGAGTGAAACTTTCAGGTCCAGTGACCCTCTACAAAGCTCTCAGTTTCTCCAGCAATTTTTCTACTTTTATTTGCAGTATCCATAGTTATTTGTTTAATTGAAAATTTGTTCTGTAACTATTCATTTCTGGAGAAACTCAGCATGTCTTTCTGCATCTGCAGAGACAGAAACAGAGTTAGCGTTTCAAGCCTTGTGTGACACTTCTTAAGAACTGAAAAGGATTGGAAACTGGGATTTTTAATCTCTTGCCAGAGGTGGGGGATGGGTGACAGGGAAAAGAGGGTGTGGCAAAGATAAGCAGGCTTTTAACAATGGTGAACAAGAAGATGATAACGAACGGGTTTAACTTAAGACGTGACTGGGGAAAGGGATTCTCTCTACTGAGTGCAAGATAAATAAGACACAATCACACAAGGGAGGCCAGGAGGGAGAATGTTGACTATGTGACATTATATAGATCTGGCCATAATTACGTTTTCACTGTCGAGATCATCACCCCTTTTAATTTGACACGATATTAAACGTGGCAGTAAAACAATACTCAGCCCAAACTTCATATTGTTATTTGTTTTTCTCCTTATTACCAAATTCTAAGACAGCAAGAAACGTTTACTAGTGTCAATAAGAAGGCAAACACATGAAAACTCCAGTGATTACCTTTAAATGTTTGTTCTTGAAGTTAGTACTGTAGTGTAGAAGTTTGAGGGGTGACATTGTAGAAGTTTATAAAATCATGAGAGGCATGGATAGGGTGAATAGCCACGGTCTTTTCGATGGGATGGGGGAGTTCAAACATACAAGGCATAGTTTTAAGGTGAAAGACGGAAGATTTAAAAGGAACTAAGGAGCAATAGTTTTACACAGTGGGTGGTGTGTGTATGGAATGAGCTGCCAGAGGAAGTGTGGTAGATGCATGTACAGCGGCAACATTTAAAACACATTTGGACAAACATATGAATGGGAAACAGTTAGAGGCATATGGGCCAAATGAAAGCAGATGAGATGAGCTTAAAATGGCCAGCATGGACATTTAGAAATGCTTCACACAGGGTCAGTGTAGTTTTGTGAAAGGGAAATTATACTTTGCCCTGTAAAATCATGCAAAGACCTTCTGGAGATGCCAGAGAATGTAACAAGCGGACTTGATTAAGTGGATCATGTAGAAACCAGGCTTTCCAGTGCTTTTCCACAAAGTAGTACAGAATAAAAGTCCTTACACAAGACTGAATTTCGTAGGATGACGGCTAATGTTATAACATGGGATAACACATACAAATCGGAGAGTAAGGATTAATGGATCTTCATGATCAAGGTCTCTTTGCTGGAATACCACAAATATCAGTCAAATGGCATCAGTTATTTACAATGTAAAAACATTGACGACAGATGCTGGAAACCAGATTGTGGATTTGTGGTGCTGGAAGAGCACAGCAGTTAAGGCAGCATCCAAGGATCAGCAGCTGTTTCTTTTCCTCTATGGGTCAAAAACAAAGGCTCACACTTTTTTTTAGGTTTGACAAAGGGTCAGTTAGACTCGAAACGTCAGCTCTTTTCTCTCCTTACAGATGCTTCCAGACCTGCTCAGATTTTCCAGCATTTTCTCTTTTGGTTTCAGATTCCAGAATCCACAGTAATTTGCTTTTTTTCCACCACTAAATAAGGTCATGGCTCATCTCGTTGTGGTCCCAGCTACACTTTTATCTCCATGTACTATTATCCCTGATTCACCGTCAATGGACAACCAGACAAAACCAGCCTCAATATAAAATAAAGTTTCATGTATCACGAAGAGAATTCCCACTTGAATGAATTTTCCTAATTTCTATTCTGACTGAGTTTGGATGGTGTTACTGTTTCCTTTTCTAGTCCATCTCCTCCACTGCTCACAACAAATGTTAAATGTAACCAGGTTCGTGATATGGCCAATGATAAAGGTCTCAGACTGGATCAGGTTCAGTGATAGGAACAAGTCAGGCAGATTTCTTTAGTTAGCCACAAGTAACTAATAGGATTAACGGATGCGCATGGTGGATCTGTGGTTAGCACTGCTGCCTCCCGTCACCAAGAAGCTGGGTTAACTACCAACCTTGGGCTATGCTCTGCGTGGAGTTTGAGTATTCTCTATGCAGGTATCTGTGTGGGTTTCCTCACGATACTCCAATTTCTGCCCACAGTCCAAAGATATGCAGCTTAGAGTGGATTGGTCAAGCTAAATTGCCTATAGTGCCCAGGGATGTGTAGGTTAGATAGGTTAGTGATGGAAAATGCAAGGTTACATGGACAGGGAAGGGGGGGGGAAAGCTCCGGGGGATTGCTGTTCAGAGGGTCAGTGTGGACTTGATGGATGGGATATCCTGCTTCCACGCTGTAGAGATTCTACAAAAATGACAAGAAATTTGGATTATACCCAGTGGGTATATATCTGATCCACTCTCCTCTAGGTCTTGTATGTTTCAATAAGATCACCTCTCATTCCACGAGTAACCTGTTAAAGCCTTCATAATAAGGCCCTCATCCCTGGAATCCATGAAGTGAAACATCTCCGAACTGCTTCCAATGTAATTATATCCTTTCTCAGATCAGGAGACAAAGAAAAACTTAACTCAAACTCAGGTCTTGAGGTTTACGTTTTGTTCTTTCAGCATTGTAGGTCTTTTGAACTCTCTTCCCCGCAGACCAATGGAGGCAGAGATATTGAATATTTTTGAGGCACAGACAGAAGTTTCATACATAACAGTGGAGTCGAGGATTATCGGGGATTGGCAGGAACGTGCAGTGTGGGGGGAAATGTAGACAAATGTACCAAATGACACGGCTCCAGAAAATTCATTAATAAAATGCAAAACGAAATTAAAATGTTGATGAAATTTTAAGGGGGAATCCAAGATGGCCACGATCCGGAAGGTCTGCTTTGCTGGGCCTTGCATCACAGAACAGGCAAAGTGGTACTCTAACCCACTCCATCCCAGCCATTTTCTTAAAATTCAACACTAAAAGAACTATAGAATCTTTATTAATCCCGGTTTATCAAGTGGAAATGACAAAACACGGGAAAGGATCCAGTAAGTCCCAACACACGGTGCAGAAGCATCGAGTATGCCTGAGGCTGTAGCTGGAACCCAGTCTGCTCGTTCGAAACACCCAGTTACTCACCAGACCTTGGTCACTGAGTTCACCAAGTTCTGTGAAATGATTGAAGACATGATTAAAGAGAAGTTCAGCAGTATGCTACAGCTCATTCTCAGCCGTGCTCCAAAAACATGACTTGAAAGCCTTGGAAACAGAATGGATGAGTTTGAGCGCCGAACTGCAGTGGCAGAGACTACAACTGATTTCTCCAAGGAGCGGATGCTCGCCCTTGAAAAACAGGTCTGCACCTGAACGAAACAAGATCACGACCTTGTAAACAGGGGCAGGATGAAAAATGTTCACATCGACGGTCTGCTGGACCAGACGGCAGGTGGTCAGCCAGTGAGGAATTTCGAGAACTGGCTGCAGCGATTCCTTCACTTCGAAGCTGAAGAGGGACGGGTGAAAAGTGAGACAGTTCATCGGGTTATGGCGCGGAGGTCAGCCTCAGACCAGCGCCCTCGCCCTGTCCTTGAGCGATTACATAGTTATGGGGACAAACAAAGACTGATGGAAACTTCCAGAACACAGGGGAATGATCCGATGGTTTTAATTCACGAGAGCTCCAGGATTATGTTATTTCAGGACATTTCAGCAGCATTGATTCCAGAAAGAAAATCTTTTGATGATATCAAGAGAAGAGTAAGGGAACTCGGGATTCAGTATTCCTTACGGTTCCCAGCGGTGCTCTGTATTGCTTTGAATGGATCCGTGAACCCGTCTGACTCTCCAGAGTAAGCGAAAACTTTGTGGATGTTTTAAAGTAGGCTGGATGTTTCGACAGTTATGTTTCTCTCTTCAAGACATTTTCTTGGATTTTTCTGGTAGTAACCAGTGTTTAATTATAGTCGGGGATGGGTAGAGTAGTCACTTTTAACTTCTTCATTAGTGTTACTAATCATTTTCTCTTTATTTGCACAGTGCCCACCGGCAGTTCAAGCTGGAGTTTTGTTGTTAATTGCCCTGGATGCCATATTGGTAATGGGCAGAAGATAAAGTTTTGTGATATGTAAATGTCTCCGGTAGGCAGGGGTGGTGTGGCGGTAATTTACCCTATCAAGTGTCATTGGCACTTTGGTCTTTGTTTAGTTCTTTGTTTTTTTAATGTGTTTAGCTTTGGAAAGTTTTGAGAGCTGGTTATCTGTAGTAGTCGTTTTTTTGTACAGTTTTTAGGCTCTACGAGTCTTTTTTCATTCGATGTGAAACTCGAGAGTTGAAATATTGCGACAGTGTGTTATAGATAATGATGTGCTTAAATGGCATACCTGGAACATTAAGGGGAGCCATCTGACAGTCAAGAGGAAAAATATACTTTCTCGTCTTAAAAAGGAGAGCGTGAATGTTGTCCTATTGCAAGAGATGCACCTTGATGACAAGGATCATTTGACGTTACAGCAGGGCGGGTTTTATCGGGTTTATTTCTCGTCTTTTAATACTAGGAGCAGGGGAGAAGCCATACTGGACAGGAAGAATCTTCCATTTAAATTATTAGATTGTTTTAGACACTCACAGGAGGATCATAATCCCTAGAGTCTTGAACTATGGGAAATAATACAGTATTTTGAATGTTTATTGCCCCCCCCCCCCAGCGCACCCTCTTAAAATCCTGGTCATTGCATTTGCCAAATTAAGTTATCTTGCAACGTGGCACATTATTGTAGAAGGAGATTTCAACTGTCTTATGGGCCTCATGATGGGCAGAATGTTCAAACGGCCCCCAAAGTCCCCGTTATAATCTAAGCAATTAGTGGATGTGTGTACAGAACTAGATGTCTGGAGGCAGATCTACCTCACAAGTAGGGATTTTATTTTCTTCTTTAACCCACATAAATACTACACGAGGGTTGATCTCTTCCCCATCCCTGCAACAATCTTAGATTCAGTGGCATCCTGCACAATTGGGAATGTTACCCCAACATACCTGGTCCAGAAGTGAGATAGATGCCACATAATATTATGTTGGATACAGGTGAGGGTCTTATATTTTTGTCAAATCCCACAATTTCAGCAGCTCATGTGATGTAATGTATTAATTCGCTTGTCACCTTTTCGGGCTATAAGATTAATTTTACAACGTTAGAGGCCATGCCTATGGGAGGCCTTAGGGAAATAACTGATGAGGGCAAATCCTGGTTTCCTTTTAAATGATCGTGGTGGGGGGGGGGGGGGGGGGGAGTCTCTATTTCGGTATATTCATTACATGTGTCTTAGATAATGTATTTAACGTGAACTATGTCCATGTGTTTCACAAAATTAAACAAGACCTTCAAAGACGGGAGGCACTTCCAATATCCTGGCTAGGTCGAATAGCTCTTATTAAAATGAATGTCCCTCCTCATTTACTATACCCTGTGTGAATGTTTCCTTTGGTGTTTCCCAGACAGATATTTAGGAGACATGATGGCTGGTTTAGCTCTTTTATTTGGCACCATAACCAACTCTTTATCAAGCTAAGCAAATTGTAACTACACTCAGATTGTGGGGATTAGATCTCCCAGATTAAAAGCAATCAATGAAGCTCTTTTTATTATACATTAGTGGTCAGCATCAATACGGTTAGATATTGAACCCTCTCAGACAAAGTGAACTCTTTTTCCTAGACTACTTACAGTGTGGAAACAGGCCCTTCAGCCCAAAAAGCCCACACCGACCCACCACCCACCCAGGCCCATTCTTCTACATTTACCCCTTCACCTAACACTACGGGCAATTTAGCTTGGCCAATTCACCTGACCTGCATATTCTTTGGTCTATGGGAGGAAACCTATGCAGACACGGAAAGAATGTGCAAACTCCACACAGTCAATCGACTGAGGCAGGAATTGAACCTGGGTCTCTGGCGCTGTGAGGCAGCAGTGCTAACCACTGTGCCACCGTGCCACCCACTGTTGTTCTTCGGCAAAATGATAATATTTATGGAGTATTGTCATAACCCAATAATTATCAATACTGTTAAAGCATGAGTGACAATGTTTCAGATTGAGGGCAATACAACAAAATCATGTTTCTTACCCCTGTAATTGGTATACCGGGTTGTTATCCGGGGATATTGGATTCCAGGTTAAAACTGTGGGCAGGAAGGGGTGTGGCTTGCTTGAGTGATTTAGAATTAGTAGAATCCCTACAGTGTGGATACAAGCCCTTGGGCCCAGCAAGTCCACTTCGACCTTTTGAAGAGAAACCCACCCAGACCCAATCCCCTACCATCCTATATTTACCCTAACTAATGCCCAAATCTACACATCCCTGAACAGTATGGGTGATTTATCAATGACCAATTCATCTAACATGTGCATCTTTGTACTATGGGAGGAAACCCACACAGACACGGCGAGAATATGTTAACTCCACACAGCCAGTCACCCAAGGCCGGAACCAAAGCTGAGACCCTGGTGCTGTGTGGCAGCAATGCTCACCACTGAGCCACCACGTGTTATTTGATGGAGAAACAATGATGTCATTTGATCAAATAACTCGTACGTATGGACTACCTAGTAGAGACCTCTTCCGTATTTTTTCCAGATTAGAGATTCGATTGAAAAAAACACACTTTTACCACACTCATACAGATCCGATAAAGGGAAGAGGGCGCTTATTGCTTCGAATACACTCTCTGTCTGTACCCTCTATCATTAGTTGGAGAGTGTCCCCTCAGACGAGACTGTGCAGCTTTATGTTGTCTGCTAGAGAGTTGGGGATTCAGAACACTTCCGAGACATGGGAGGATAGTTGTGAAAATGCTCAAATGATTTTGCTCTGTGATCGGACCCATTCCATGCAGTTGAAAATTCTTCGTAGGGTCTATCTGACCCCAAATTGTCTCTCAAAATTCAAAGTGGGATTATCTTCAGTTTGTCCGAAATGCAGAATGACTACAGGCACTCTTACTCATTGCTTGTGGGTCTGCTGCAGACTTCATCTATATTGGAGCACTGTGTCAGATGTGATAGATTGGGTCCAGGGGACTGAATTGGAGATGGACTTGGTTTCTGTTTTCCTGGGCCTGCCCAAGGTACTTTCCACAGATGAATATGGGAAAAAAATATATATCCTTACAATCCGTACTTTCTGTGCTCGGAAAAATATTCTGTTGTGTTGGATGTCTGAACTCCCCCACCCCCAGAAAGGAAGAACTGTGAACATAAAAATGTGTATCAGTTAATGCTCTTGATGAACAAGAGCTGTCCTTTTGTTATGCTGAGCTGTATTATTTATTCCTTATTTATTTTTTAGTTTTGTTTTTTCTTCTGTCTGTGTAGTGTTTTAACTTGTTTTGTATGTACATGCAATTGGATGTAATTTTTTTTTCAGATATTTGAGTTTTGTTGTAATTGGTTTATTATAATATTAAAAATCTCTTTAAATAATTTTTTAATTAAAATGCTAACATTGATAGAATACAGTCCCAAAAAACACTCATTAGAGAGCCCACTCATGGTGGTTTATCCTGAGGATCACCACATCTCGGGTGATGGGGTGAGGCTGAGAGAGTGTCCCCTTCATGGTAATCTCTGTCCTTGTGAGGAACTGAACGTGTACTGTTGCCCTGCCTCTACATCACAAACCGGCCGTCCAGCCAACTGAGTTGGAGACTGTGTAACTGTTACAGACAGAAACAGTCACAGACAAAGAGTAAGAGAAACATTCATAATAAGGAAAGTGGTACAGTTCAGATAACAGTCAAGGTAACGCCTGAGGGTAAAATTGTTATCTGCTCGAAATTGTATTTGGAACCAAACATGTTTAGAAGTTGTTTTTGGTTTAATATCATTAAGGTGAGTCAAGTGACTCTTATGTGTTGCACACTGGGACACTAACATTTTCCTGAAACTGGGAAATATTTGGAACATTATCTGGAACATTCTATAATCGGCATTCACCAGAATATTCTATGACTGTGTGGGAGGTATTGCAAAGGCGAGAGAGAGAGAGAAGGTGTTGCATGCAGTAGTGAGAGTGGGGGACCGTGAGCCTTGTTCGGGAGTAGTTGCAATCACAGATATACAGTGAGTGTGAGGGAGCAGACAGAATATGGTGACCCTTATCCTGACAGAGCGGGGAAGGTTATTGATGCTTATCCTGTATTGCTGGACATTTCTTCAGACCTCAACTGCTGCACTGAACTCGGTAGTGAGCACAGACCATGCTCGGTGGGTCTGGTGGTGTGGCACCCTCTGAGATGGGAATGTTCCCGCTCCGTACTCACCCATCCAATACGCCCACTGTGCTCCGTCAACAAACAATGGTGTAATTGCCCCTTATCTACTAATCTGCCATTTCCCTGCCTTTGCTCTGTATCCATCTAATCCTTTCCTATCTGTGGATTTGTCCAAAAGCCTTTTCAATGTTGTTAGTGAGCCCACTTCAACCACTTCCACTGGCAGCTCAGTCTAATTTGCCAGTTCACCTTGGATTCCATGCGATCTAACCTTCTAGAGCGGCCTACTATGTGGAACCTTATCAAAGCCATTACTGAAATCCTTATAGAATATACATACATCCCTGCTCTCATCGACCTTCCTGTTCACTTCCTCAAAAATCTCTAACAAAATTTGTAAGGCATGATCCGCCAGGCACAAAGCCATGCTGACTGCTCTAAGTCAAACTATGTCTTTCCAAATGCATGCATATCTTATCTCTCAGAACCTTCTCAAGTGGTTTACCGAAAACAGGTGTGAAGCTTAGTCGTCTACATTTCCTAGGCTTTTCTTTGCAGCCCTTCTTGAATAAGGGCACAACATTTGCTACCGCCCAGTCTTCCAGGATCTTGGTCCCTAAGCTTTTCTCTCGCCACTGACAGTGGTCTCAGATATATCTGGTCAGGACCAAGGGATTTGTCTGACTTTGTGCGTTCTAATATGTCCAACAGCAACTCTACTGTGATATGGACAGTACCAAGATAGGACAACTAACCTCCCAAAGGTCACAGATCTTCATATCTTTCTTCATGATAAACACAGAGGGGAAATTGAGGACTTCACCCGTCTCTTGAGGTTATACACATGCATGTCGTTTTTGGATTTTAAAGCATCCTATTCTCTCTCTAGTTGCTCTTTATCTTTACTATACTGAATTTGGATTCACTCTAATCTTCTCAGCCAAGACTAACTCATACTCCCTTATGGCCTTGCTGATATCCTTCTTCAGTAAACTCCTCTATCCCCTGTATACCTCCAGGGATTCCCTTGGTATGAGCTGCCTGAACATGAGCCACGCTTTCTTTTTCTGGTCAGAGCCTCAATATCTCTTGACATCCAGAGTTCTCTCTTCCAGTTTCACATAACCTTCACCCTCACAGGAAAATGGAAACCTTGAACTCGAGCTATCTAACTTTTAAAGCCCTCCCACTTGCCCGGGATCCTTTTACCTGGAATCAAACTCCAATCAACTCCAATCATCCCCTGCAATCCCCTGTCTAACTCTAACAACATATGCCTTGCCCCAATTTAGAACTTGAATCTGTGGAGCAATTTTGGTCCTACCATAATTATTTTAAAATTAATATAACTCTAAACACTCATACCAAAATGCTCCCCCACTTTATCTCCTTCACCTATCCTGCCCTATTTCGCAACAGTAGGTCGTGTTTGTCCCTTCCCGAGTACGATACTCTATATATTGATTGTGGAAACTTCGCTGAACACACTTAACAAATTAAGTTCCATCTAAGTTCTTAACCATCTGGAAGCCCCAGTCAACGTTAGGAAAATGGAAATCACCCATTATAACAACCCTATTGTTGCTGCAAGTCTCCCCAGTCCCCCTGCATATTTGTTCCTTTAATTCACATTGTTAATTAGAGTGCAACCACTATAACATTACCATCCCCCTCTAACTACTTTGCACCATTTACGAAACCTCATTGGATATTATCTCAGGTATTTCAGGTTTAAATACTGGTGTGATACTCGCCTTAATCAGAACTATTGGTATTTAAACTGTTTCCATTTACATCTCTACATCACAGTGATTTTCACATCCATGACACTCCTTGTCAACGCACAGTGGAGATATGGAGCTGTAAATGGATGGGAGCTGCACATCCTGTCACTTCCAACATTGGCTGCAAGTTTCCCCACACTGGGCAGTGATCTAACACAGTGTTACCGAACAATGCAACAGCCTGGGTTTATATATGAATGAACCAGTGCGGACTGCACACCTCCCCACGCTGGACATTTAGCCCAGGATTATAGATCCAGCATTGGTGTGGGCTGCACAGAGTTCCATTCTGGACATTGCTGGGTTGTATTCTGCAGTACGCTCGCCATATCTACACAGTGCTCTATCCTGAACATACAATGGACGGGCTGGTTATGTGAGTTGGATTGCGAATGTGAGAGAACGAAACATCTGGCTATACCTTTATTTTATGTTTTCATTCTCGTGATTGGACCCTTCAAATCCAGGCTCATCCAGTTAGACCCGAACCTCTGGATGACTCATGGTGACTGTTGTTACAGCATATGGGTGTGCAACATGAACAACAAATGGAGCAGAGGCTGCAAAGAGGACAGTCTCCGTAAAATAGAATGAGGGAACCACCATCAGATCAGCCGTGGTCTTAGTGAATGGTGGGGCAGGATTGTGTGGACCACGAATGCAACTTATTCATATATTTGTGTTTCTTTGAAGCAAACTCCCCTTCTCTCCCAGTGTCCCATACTGGTGGGGAGTGAGTCCCCTCCTCCTGTTCCTGCGTAACAGGATCCTCGGGCCTCACTAGCCTCTAGATTTCCCTGTGTCCCAGTTTCGAGCAGTTGAATGACCGCCTCCTGTTCCTGTGTCCCAATCTTGAGCGGTTGAGTGACTCCCTCCTGTTCCTGTGTCCCACTCTTGAGCATTTGAATGACCGCCTCCTGTTCCTGTGTCCCAGTCTCACGCAGTTGAGTGACTCCCTCCTGTTCCTGTGTCCCAGTCTCGAGCAGTTGAATGACTCTCTCCTGATCTTGTGTCCCAGTCTCGAGCAGTAGAATAACTGGCTCCTGTTCTTGTGTCCCAGTCTTCAGCAGCTGAGTAACTCCCTCCTGTTCCTGTGTCCCAGTCACGAGCAGTTGAGTGACTGCCTCCTATTCGAAGTTTTGTGAAAATACATGTCCTCCTCCTGCTTCAGAGTAACAGGCTCCAATAGCTCTGTGTTTACCTGCTGCTCCTGTGGAATGGAGGTGAGGGACTGAATGGCCTCTTCACATTCTTTACAGCTTTTCTTGACTAAAAGCCTTTCTCCTGTTTCTGTAAAACACCATTAAAATCTGAATGATTTATTTTTGTATTTGACTCTCAGTAATTGAGCAAACCAGCTGACTGACAGAATTCAGAAGCTGAAAAGCCTCCTCCTGTTCCCGTGTTAAACTCTCAATCGTCAATCGAGTCTCAGAGATGTATAGCCTGGAAAAAGATCCATCGGTCGGGTCATCTCTACCAACCAAATATCCTAAATTAATCTTGTCTCCCTTGCCAGCACTTGGCCCATCTCCCTCTAAACACTTCCCATGCATGTATCCATCCAAATGCCTTTTAAAGGTGTAACTGTCCCTGCCTACACCACCTCTTTTGGCTGTTCAATCCATACACGCAGCAGACTCTGTGTTAAAATGTTGTCCCTCACGTCCCTTTTTAAATCTTTCTCCTCTCACCTTAAGCCTTTATATTCTATATTTGGAATTGTCTATCCTGGGAAAATACATTGACTGTTTACTTTTTCTATGCCCCTCCTGATTCTATAAACTTCTTTAAGGTCCACCCTCAGCCTCAACACCTGAAAATACTCCCAGCCTATTCAAACTCTCCCTGTAACTCCAACCCTCCAACACCTGCAACATTCTTTTACATTTCTTCTGCACCCTTTCAAGTTTGACAACATCTTTCCAACAGCAGGTTGACCAGAATTAAAGGCAATATTACAAAAGTGGCCAAACCAATGACCTGTACAGATGCAACATGTCAGGCAAACGCATAGACTCAAAGCACGCACCAATAAAGGAAAGATCACCAAGTGCCTTCTTCACTGCGCTGTCTATCTGTGACGGCACTTTCAAGGAGCGGAGAACCTGCACCACAAGGTGCCTCACAGGGCAGCGATCTGGGTTTAATTCCATCCTTGAATGACTGGCTGTGTAGAGTTTGTACATTCTCCCCGTGTCTGTGTAAGTTTCCTCCGGATGCTACGTTTCCCTCCGACAGTATAACAATATACAGATAAGGGTCGGTTGGCCATCCTAAATTCTGCATAGTACCCTTCAATGTGAGGGCAAGATGCATTAGCCATGGGAAATGCAGGCTGAGAGGGATAGGGTTGGGGTTTGTCCAGTGGGATACTGTTTAGAGGGTCGGTGTGCCCTCGATTGGCCGAAAATCCTGTTTCCTAACTGCAGGGATTCTATAATTTCTATGGAGTTCTCCTTGATTGGCAACTTTCGACAGGACCCTACCTATATGTCTTGCCTTGATTTGTCTTGCCAAAATGCAACACCTCACATTTATCTAAAATAAACTCCATCTGACACTCCTCAGTTCACCTAATTAAGTTCCCATTATATTCTGAGAGATCATTCTTCACTGTCGACTACACCACCAAATTTGGAATTATCTACAAACTTACTCACCATACTTCATACATTCAAGTGCAAACGATTTGTATAAGTAACAAAATGCAGTGGACCCACTATTGATCTTTGCGAGCAGCGCCACTGGTCACAGGTCTCCAAGTTTAATGAATAAATGACAACTGTCACATCCTGTCTCCGATATTCAAGAAAAGTTTGGACCTAAATGGCGAGCTTTCCCTGGATCCCAGGCAGTCTAACCTTGCTAACCTGTCTACCATGTAGAACATTTTGGTTTTCTTACTGAGTTCCATGAAGACAACATCCACTGTCCTGTCTTCATCAATCATCTTCATCACTTCCTCAAATAATTCCACCAAGTCAGTGAGACGTGATCTCCAATGTACAAAGCCGTCTTCTGTTCTTGTTTTTCCAAATGCATATACATCGTTTCCCTCAAAGCCCCCTCCAACAATTTAGTCACCATTGATGTCAGGCTCACCAGTCTATAGTTACCTGGATTTTCCTTAATTTCTGAAATAATGACACTATGTTAGCAACCCTCCACTCTTTTGCCACCTCACCTGTGGAAATCAATGTTACAGATATATCAGAAAAAAGGCTGAGCAATGTCTTTCCGAGCTTCCCACAATATTCTGGGATACAACTGATTCGGTCCCAGGGATTCGTTCACCTTCATATGTTTTAAAATGTCCAACATCTCCTTGTAATATAGATACTTTTCAAGATATCACTATGTATTTCTTCAATCGCTCGCTCTTGTAATCTCTTCTCCATTAAATACTAGGAAAAATACTTGTTTAGTATCTCTTCCACCTCCTATGGTTCCACATACGTAGCCTTACTGATCTTTAAGGTGCCCTATCCTCTCCCTAGTTAATATTTTGCAATTAAAGGATGTGTAGAGTTGCTTCAATGCCTCGTTAACCCTATTTCTAAAGCCATTTCATGGCCACATTTTTCTGGCCCAATTTCCCCATTGACTACACACTTATTACCCTTTTTCTCTTCTCTGGATTCACTTAATCTCATCTCTGTTTACCTGACATATGCCTCCTTCCTTACCCTGACCAGACCATCAATATATCTAGCCATCCAGCACTCCCTGCACCCACCAGCATTGCCCCTCTCATGAATAGGAACACGTTGGCTCTGGACTCTCTGAAACCAAGTTTTGATGGCCTTGCATTTTTCAACCATCCATTTACCTGTGAATAGGGTATTCCAATCAGCCTTTCACAGGGCTCGCCTAACACTTTCAAAATCGGCCTTGTTCAAAGTTAGAACTTTAATGTTTACATCAGGTCTTTCCTATTCCACAACTAATTTAAAACTAATATTTACGTGTAACAGACTTGAATGTTAAATAAACATTTCCTCCCCTCTGTAACAGGTTCGAGAGGCTGAATAGGCTCCTCCTGTCCCTCTGTAATAGACTGGAGAGGGTTCATGGCCTCCTCTTGTCCCTCTGAAATAGACTCAAGAGGCTTCATGGCCTCCTCCTGTCCCTGTGTAACAAATCTGAGACATTAACTGACACAGCAACCCGTGGATTATGAGCAGCCGTTAAACTGTATCTGATGGAGGTCCATCCTTTCTCAGTTACAGAAACACAACCAACACAATGTACTCCAGGTGACCTCTCAGTAACACCTCATACAGCTGCAGCGACACATCCCTTTGTTTTGAATGATTCTGTTGACAAAATGTGCCAATATTCCAACTTTCCACCTTTTCAAGTAGCAACAGGCTAATATGGGCTGAATGGCCTTCTCCTATCCCTCTGTAAGAGTCCCATTGGGATAGAATTGCTTCGGCCTGTTCCTGAGCAGCAATCTCAATGCTCTGTCTCAAGGTTATGAAAGAATTTGATAATAGGGCATTAAAACCAGGAGTGGCCCCACACTGGTCAATAAGTACTGTACTTTGTGTTCAGGTATCGAGAAACTTACCCACCCGACGTTTTTTATGCAGCCGATCTGTTATTTTATAATTGCCTCCTTTCATAAATAGACTGGAACATATATAGACGCATGCAGTGTCCTGTTATTACTCTCACATACAAGTTAATAAAAAGATATAAAGGATTTAAAGATTTATGATCCATTCCTCAGCAACCCTCATCCATTCCATCCAAAACCAGGAAATGAAAAGTGAGGTATTGAATTGGTTAATTGAGTCTATTTGTTCAGTGACTGCGATTAATGCCAATCTCCATGGATTCTAATTCTGCCAGTGGAGGGTTTCCATCTTTTAATGGTAAGTGGGCTCCGTTCAATGTGTCAACCCATAACATGAGCGGGAGCATCACCGACAGCACTGACAGGGATCAGCAGATCCAGAGAGAGGGGGAGGAGAGATTAGAATCTGAGAACATTAGACTGGAATATTCCAGCAATATAAAGAGGAGCTTATCCGATTATGTTTGGAATCTTTCTGCATTTTATTGTTGGTCATTATCATCGCAGATCTATTACGCTTTTCTCATTATTCAATATTTTTATTATCCCTTCCTGGCTGTCATTGGTGTTCCTGGTGAGTGTCACTGTCCAGATTTTGTTTTCTATAAACCAGTTATGACTGTATTATTGTTTTTTCATATAGTCTACACTTCTTGTCACTATTATTTTTTCCTGTTGAATCTCTCAATCTAGATATTCACTCTACAGACCACTACTAACTACGTCAATGAAGGTGTTCAATTACTGTCTCGCTCTCTGCTCTGGCAGTGTGACTCTCGGGTCTCTATGTTGATCTATTCAGTTTCATGGGAGAATCATAATGCATTGTATCATTGCCTTTACTGTTCAGAGCATGGAGGTCAGCGTCTACTGCTCTGGTTACAAACTCCACTTCCTTCCACTGTTTCCATTCCATCCCTGGCCAATATCTGCAGCTGAAGCAGACAAGTCACAACTGTGGGACATCTCTTTGACTATGAGCTGACTCCTGACACCATGCCCTGACCATTTCTAACTTGAAATGCTCACCACCCCAGAATATATCTCACTGGTTTATTCCATCTGCTGTTTGAACCTTGAGCTATGAAATACAGTCTTAATGAAGTTACTAATCTGCTGCTGACGCTCCGGCTTCAAACCTGCCGAAGCAAATCTGATTCGAACGCACACCAAACTCCCATCCCTCTGTCATTCATGTGCACGGTGATGTATATTGCTGTTGAGTCTGGCAATGACTTTATTTTAACATTCTCAAACACTTTATCTCATCTGTCCATGAAATTCCCCACGTTCTCTGTGTTGATTAACAAAAAGCTTGCCAGTTGTTCGTATTTAAAATAGTTTCCTCCATCTGCGTTCCTTCGAAAACAATGAGTTTTGCATTCAACCCCACACACACACACACACACACACACACACACACACACACACACACACACACACACACCAAACCTTCCCATTGCAGGAAGTAATCTGATGCAAGGATAGTATATGATAGTAAAGTTTGCAATACTCTCATGCTGGGCAGATAGTGCAGTTTACTGAGCAACACTCTGGCATGGTCTGCACAGCTCTCCATGCTGGGCTGTCATCTTTTCCCAGTTTATGTTGTTTGTGGTGTTCTGTGGAGCAGATTCAGAATTTGATGCAACAAACCATTACAGCTGATCTGACAACGCCTTTATTCAATGTTCTCATTCTTGTCATTTTACTCAGGAATATCTCACTTCTCCAGTTAGTCCCACTGTCCTATCATTTTCCACATATTTCCACAACATCTTTTCAGTTAATTAACTGTCTGTTTCTGTCTTTAATGTGAATCTCTCTGCCCCTCTGTATCTCACCCTGGCCTTGGGTTTTGGCTCCCTAGTGTATCGACTGCTGGCATTGTTTAGCTCAGAAATACTAAAGTGTTGTGTCAAGCTATTGTTCACTTCCTGGTATGTCCCATGTGATGGTCCATGGACAGGCGTGTTTCAGGAAGTTATGAGATACATCCTTGTAACATGGTCTGTACCTGTGGTTGCCCCTCTCAGGTGACCTTGCGATCATTAACACGAGGAATTCAACTGAGTGAAGGACCAGGCATATTAATTGTGTGACAATGCTGTTACTTTTTAAATAAAACGTTAGCTTCTCATTTTTTTTAGTAAGAGGTCTTAAAGGCCAAACTGCCGACTGAAAACGGCTCAAGTCAATAACTTATGGGGCGTTTAGGGTTTTTAATACATAGTAGTAACAATGGCCAGCTCACACAGACCAGGCTTTCTAGTTTGTTTTTTCTTGTAGCTGTAACAATCACCGGGTGCTTGGGGTCCCAGAGAGGTTGGAGGGTTTAGTAATTTATCCCTAGCTGCTACTCTCTCTAAAGCCTCACTTGATGGTGTTTCCTCCTGGATTGGAGAACTGTATGCAAGAATGCATGTCTGAATGTTCCTTGTTTTCCAAGGGGTGTGTTTAGGTGATGTTAATAGATTGAACAGTTCATTTGTAGAACGTACTGTATCCATTATTCGGTTAAGTTTTCCAATAGTTAAATTATTCTAAATTCCTCTTCATTTTGTATGTATTTTCATTAGAGGATAGTGAGGTAGAGCAACCCTATGGTAGCCAAAGGCCTGATCAGGATCTGTTTAAATACATCCAGGCATTATCTAAATTGGATGAGAATTATGGGGGAGTCTTTTTAATTTCATTTCAGAAAGTGGCTAAACAAGTGCAGCGGCCAGAGAACATGTGGATTTAGTTTATCCAAACAAAGCTGATAGGTATTTGCATCCCTATCGGAGGAGGTGAAGAAAGCCATCTGAAGTGCATATGAGCTTGTGCCAGAAGCCGACAGTGTTTCAGGAATCTAAAATAGCGTCCGTGGTTAAACACATATTGTGTTTGAAAGAATAAAACAAAGTAATTTTGAAAGGTGGGTAAGGGTATTAAAAACAGAGCAAACCTATGACAATCTGAGAGAGACTCTAATTTTGGAGAAGTTCAACAATTCACATCCTGCAGTCGTGAGAACTCGTGTGGAAGAGCAGAGAGTTACAATGGCAAGATTAGAAACTGAAATGGCTGATGATGATTTGGTTCAGAAATCAAAGTTTGGTTTCTGTGAGAGGTTGAGAAGAATGTGTGAGATCTTCTTAAAACATATGCCTGTGAGAGTAAGGTTTACTGGTATAGGCCAGGAGTAGCAGGTGAAGAGGTTATAGCATTAAGAGGTAAAGAAGGATGTAATTATTTTACGCTGAGACATGAGGAGCTATGTCATTCAGAGGGACTATTGGAGAGATGAGAAGTGCTCCGTTATGTAACGTGTGATTAGAGTGTCTAATGGAAACATCAACAGATTTATTCCACAATGGGGAAGGGGGCATTGAGCTTGGTGTTGGCGTTACAACACTTTGGCATTTAAATTACGAATAACATACATGAGAAAAATCTTTATCGTGACCCCTTAAAGTTTTTGGAGAAACTTACGGAGAAAAGTACCAGTCTGTTTCGACTGAGCTCATTCTTGCTGCCATTCAATTTGAAATTATAAAGTTGACAGGGCGAGGAAACTTAAGTTTTGACACGTTGAGGAGACTTGGATGAAGAAAGACAAAGGCATTCTGTGGCAGGAGTAAAATGACTAAAATCGAAACTAGTTGTGAACATTCGTATGCTCACAGTCAATGTAATGTATATGCATTTCAGTCTACTAATAGTGGAAGATTAGGAGGTCGAAAATGAATCCATCTTTGCATATTGAGGTATTATTTTATTACAGATGGAGTTGTGAGGATACTATCACTGTAAAAAGGTTATTTTCTCTTCGATGTTTTTTAGAAGAGAGGTTTTAAAGGCAGAGGTGCAGAACTGCTGTCTGAACACATTTTAAGTAAATAACTGAGAAAGCCTTTAGGTTTTATTAAATTGGTGATAACAATGGAAGGGCAGTGGCCAGCTCTCCCAGACCAGGTTTCCTCGTTTTGTTTTTAGCTGCAGCATCCAGAAGCTGTTCGGGTCCCAGAATGGTTGGAAGTGTCAATACATGATCCCTCACTGCCTTTTTCTCTGAGATCTCTGTTGATGTTCATTTCTCCTGGATAAGAAATTTGCATGTAAGAATCTGTATTTGAATATATCTTTGTGCCAAGCAGTGTATACCAAGAAGGTACTGTATCTATTGTTTGTGTAAGTGTTCCACACATAAGCCATCCTGAAATGTTCTTTTCTTTGATTGCATTTTAACTAAAGCATTTAAATAAATTATATTTTGCTTAATGTCGAGTGGTTTGACCAGTCACAACATATCTGGAAAGCACACTTCACATCTATATTCAAAATAAAGAAAGGTTTGGGTCTAAGCGGCCTTCTTAAAATATTTTGCAGGAATCTGGTCTGGTCCACAACACTTATAGACGAGGGGTTTCTGACTGACTCCTGTTATTGAAAAGTTAGTGCAGCAGCAGGGGATGGTTTGCTGGAGGTTGTGCTGTGAGCTGCCTCAAACATTCAGGGAGACCTGAGGATTTGGTGACCAAACTTTGGATGGAGCATGGGGACTGTAGTTACAACATCTGGGTCTGCAACATGAACAACAAATGGAGCAGAGGCTGCAGAGAGGGGAAGCTTTGAAACAACGCAGTGAGTGTTTGTGGGGAAAGGGATCTGCTGTGTCCACCCCGGATTTTCCAGGAACAGCTTCCCAAGCTCCACTTGACCCAGGAGCAGAGTGTAAGGGGACACAGATTGAACAGGGAGCTGGTCACAGTGCGGTGTCACCTCCTACAACACGACCTGCAGCTTCACACCAGGGGGAAGGATGGTGCTGCCAGTGGCTGTTCGGGTCACAGTTTCATTCAGCTTCTATGTTCTGGAACTTTTCAAACAGAACTGGGTGACATATCCATCATCTGCCAGTATGTTGCCATCAATGTAACCATTCAGTGACAGAGGATATATATGGTGGATGAGGTAAATACGTTGTTTCACCCTCAGCAGGGAACTGCCGGGTGTATCCACAATAGTGGGATTCCCAATGGTGTACATGGCATCTGCGGAGTAGCCATGTCAATGGGGAGAGGTAGAGGAACTGAAGGAGCACTCTCTGTATTAATGTTGCAGCATGCCCATCACAGTACATCATGTTGGTGAATACCCCTGTCCAGACAGCAACCACAGCCTCTTCATTCACAAGCAGGCAGCCATTCCCATCGTCTTCGGGTCTCCATGTAGGAAGGAGTGAATGTATCTTGGATAAAGGCCAACCCCTTGATACACGTTTGAAAACAGCATCCCCCATCACCAACCAAACACTTCAAAACATTCCATGTGTACGGAGAACAATGAGGTCACTTGGAGCATCAAGGAGCAGATGATCAGGGATAGAGCAAAACCTCCCATGTCTGAACGGGTCTGAGTGAACCCCCCAGTACACAGTATCATTAATCCCTATAATCCCTCTCCATTTCAGTAACATACTGCCTTCCATTATTCCTGTAAATGAAATGACAGATTATATCATGTTATATTGCAGCTGCCAAATTATTCTCCATTGCCTTTACCTCTCTGTATCTATCTGTACACCCTCCGCCCTCTCTTGATATTTAATCTCTTGCTTATCATAGCAACATGATCAAACTCAGTATCTCTATATCTGTTCCATCCTCCTGATCATTGAAATAGATTGTAAATAGTTGAGGACCCAGCACTGGTCACTGTGTGACTCCACTCGTGACGTTCTGACAAACTGATTAAGACTGATTTATCCGGAGATCCTCCTTCCTGTTTGATACATAATCCTCCCCCATTACTGTGGAACACAGTCGTAAAGCTGAATATGAACAAGGAACATCAGTCAGGAATCCAACCCTTCGAACCTGCTCCGCCATGGAATACAATCATGGTTGATGTCATCGTGGCCTCTATTCCACATCCCTGCTATCTCTCAATTCTCAAACTGTCATCTGTTATTGTAGACTTCGCCACATGAAAAAATATCCACTCCACAGCTGCACTTTCAATTACGTTTAGCATTTTACAGACCTCAATGAGCTCTCCTTTTATTCTTATGAACTCGACAGTATAGGCATAAACTGCTCAATTTCTCTTCATAAGACAAACACTTCAAATATGGAATCATTCTAATGAAGCTCTTCTGAATTGCCTCCAATAGAAACACCTCATTCTGCAGGACACCCAAACTGTACTCCAGTTGCTGCCTCACTAACGCCTTGCATAGCTACAGCAACACTCCCTACCTTTCTACTCTATCCTTTTACAAATAAACGATGAAGTTATGCTTACATTCCTCATTACTTCAAGTACCCGCAAGCAAGTTTTCTGTGATATGCAAACAGACACCCAGCTCCCTCTGCACTTAAACACTTTGACGTTTCTCTCCATTTCGATAATAATTTGCCTTTTTATTAGACTGGCCAACTTGAATAACCCCATATTTATCCACTTTAATTTTCATTGCCAAATATTGGCCCATTCACCCAGCCTATCCATTTAGTTTTTAAATCTCTTGCATCATCATTCCGAAGTAATTTCCCACCAATGTTAGTGTCATCTGAAAATGTGACTATAGTATTTTCTGGAGCTCAAAACGTGATGCTGGAAAAGGGCAGCAGGTCAGGCAGCATCAAAGGAACAGGAGAATCGACGTTTCGGGCATCAGCCCTCCTGTTCCTTGGATGCTGCCTGACCTGCTGCACTTTTCCAGCAACATATTTTCAGCTCTGATCTGCAGCATCTGCAGTCCTCACTTTCTCCTTCCTATAGTATTTTCTATCCCGTCAACCGAGTAATAATGTCGATCACAAATGGTTGAAGCATGAGAACTGAAATCTATGGCATCCAACAAATTGCATTTTCCAATATAAAATGACACAGTTAATTCATCTGACTGCATTTTGTTAGTTAACCAATCCTCCATCCAAGCCAATAAATTACTCCTAAACCGATGCTGAAAGATCTTACCACTCACTCTTTGGAGAAGGGACGTATCTGAATCCTTCACGAAGACCAGATATATTCCATTTCCAGGATTCCCATTATTCACCTTGTTTGTCACATCTTTAAATAACTCAACAAAACACTTCAATCATGATTTATCCTTTGTAAAACCATATTGATTCTGATGAATTGTGGTTTATGTTTGCAAATGTCCACAACAATGGATTCTAATAACTTGCCTTAAATTACAATACTTTATTGTTACATTTTACTCCCTAATGTATACAGTTATTAAAAGTTCTTCCCTTTCTAAAACCTTTACGTTTTTGTTGAATTCCTGTTTGATGGGCAAAAGGGTTTTAAGAGATGTGCTCCAATTGCTGTATAAGCGGTATGTGTGGCTGACTGGACTCATCATCCTGCTGGTGTACAAAATCGATGGGATGAAGTCTTTCTGGTGTTCCCATGTTGTCATCTCCAAGGCCAGAATGACCACCTCCTGTTGATGCGTTAGAGGGGTGGGGGATTATGGAATCTTCCCGTTGCTGTGTAACATTTTGAGGGTCTGATGGGTCTTCTCATATTTCTCCATAACAGGTGAATATACTGAACGGTCTCCTCATGTATCCCAGAGATGGGACGAAGGGAGGGATTGGTCTTCTCTTGTTCCCATACAACAGACACGTGTCTGAATTACCTCCTCCTTTCCCATGAAATAAGTTTCAGATAGTTTTTATCCTTATCCAATTCTCTTGCAACAGACTCGGTGGGTCTGAATGGTCTCCTGTTATCCCAGTGTTACAAATCTACAGTCACTGTGTAACCGCTTTTAGTTCCTATGTCACGGAATTGAGGAGGCTGAATGGGCTGATCCAGTTGCTGTGTAATAGGATACAGGTGCTGCATGGCCAACTCTGGGGCCAGTGTTATAGATTCAAGGGGCTGATTGGCCTCCTCCTGTAAATATGCATTCAGCTCCAGGGGCTGAACAGCCTTGTCCTCTTCTAGTGTAATAGGGTCAAAGGCCTGAATATCCTTCTGTTGTTCCTGTGTAACAAGCTGGAGAACGGAATGGATTCCTCCATTATCTGTGTAATTCTCTTCAGTTGATGACTCCTTCCTGTCATCTATGTTGAAATAAGATCTTCTTTCATTTTTTGTAAACTCCAATGGCTATTGGATCAACGTGATTATCCTTTCGTTATAAGCTAGCACCTTCATTGCAGGAATCAGTTGAGGGAACCATCTCTGAGCTGCTTCCAATATAACAACATCCTTTCTTCATTGAAGAGATTAAATCTGTACACCCTACTCCAGATGTGATCTCACTAAGATCCTGTACAGCAGCAGCAACACTTTACCAGCCTGCTGTAAGGTTCCCACCCACGTTAGGGCTGTCTCAGCTCTCTGGGGGAATACAGAGCATTTATGAACGATCATTGTCCTTCTCTACTCCACGAGGATAACGGGAGATCTGGAGAAAATGTCACAATGGGGCTTAAGAAGATCATAAATGATGTGGCAAGATGATCTCTAACATTAATCTCACCAAAGCCCACGTCGCTCAGATTCTACAGAGTCTTGTAATGTAGACCGTAAAAACAGCAAGGAGGAGCAAACATTGATGAGAGTTATATATCAAAGTGAAAGCTGCAATACAAATGTTGGGCAGGTTATAAAACAGGAAAATGGGATATACACATTTGTGGGTACTGCAGTAATAACGTACTGTTTACATTATATCTAAACTGTGTTAACACAACTGAATGCTAATGCTGGGAAAAAATGGATTTCATGAACATGTGTTAGATGGTGGCATTAACATTTTGTCGAGCTCGGAGCTGGAGATCAGGTTATTTAGGAATTGGTGTTGGATGATCAGAAAAGCTAATTGGAAACTTTGCTGTAAAGGACCTTTTGGGAACAGTGACCACAATGCATTGTTTTTCTTTTATGCTGTTTGAGTACACGATAGTGTTTGTTTTATTTGAAGTCACTGTTATAAATCTGAATCGTGCAAGCCCTGAAGGTGTGAGGAGAAAGTGGGCACTGCAGCTGCTGGAGATCAGTGGCGCTGGAAAAGCACAGTCAGGCATCGTACTAGGAGCAGGAGCATTGACGTTTCGGACACAACCCTTTATCAGGAATGAGGCCGCTGGGTCAAGGGAGCTGAGGGATAAATGAGAAGGGGGTGTGGCAGGAGGCAGGTAGTTTAGGAATGCGATAGGTAGATGAAGGTGTTGTTGAAAGTGATAGGTGATGAAGGGAGACAGAACGCCTCATCTACTGCATCCTTTAAACTCAGTGTGGTCTTCTCTACATTGGTGAGACATACGTGGATCATTTCAGAGAACATCGCTGGAACAGCCACATTGACCAACTCCACCACCTTGTGGCTAAACACTTTAACTCTCCTTTCCACTCTGGCAAGGACATGAGAGTCCTGGGCCTCCTCCATCGCCAAACCCTAACCACCCAAAGCATGGATGAAGAAAGGTTCCTCTTCTACCTTGGGACCCTCCAACCACAGGGGATTAATGTAGGTTTCACCAGTTTCCCCATTTCCCCTAACTCCACCCTTATACCAGTCCAATATTCCAACTGAGCACACTTCCCCTTTTGAACGTTCCAATGTGTTCATCTTCCTTCCCATCAATCTGGTCCACCCTCCTCTCTGACCTAACCCTTTCAGTCTCACCTTTAACTACCTATTAGGTCAATGGAAGCAGCTTAGAAAAATGTCAAGTGTTGTAGTAAGCCAGTGGATTCAGAGAAATATAGAACCCAGGAACAGATGACCAAGAAACTGAGAAGGAAATCAAAAAGAGAAACAGCTTGCAGACAAAATAAAACCTTAAAGACTGCTAAAGAAAATAATAAAGACTGCTAAAGTAAAACATAAAGACTGCTAAAAAAAGACTGCTTTAAAAAAACGTACATCAGTGTATGAAACAAAAGTAAAAACAAGGTCAAATGTGGAACAGTAGGTGTGCGGACAGGGTAATTTATTGTAGAGAACAGAGAAATCACAGGGGAAAGAAACAGGTTCTTTGTGTCTATCTTCAAGGCAGAATATCCAGAAATTCTCCCAGAAATACCAAGTGACCATGGGACTTGTGTAAGTAATGTCTAAGACCATTCTTATCAGTGTTGAGGTCATCTTTTAAAAGGAAGCTGGATTGAGTATTTATTAATCTGACGGATAAGATGGACTTCATTAAAGAATTTCAGAGGAAGCAAAAATAGACGTATTGATTGCATCTCAGATTTTCATGTTATTTTCCAATACAATCCGGAAGATATTTAGCCAATTTGGATATGGCAAAAGTTATAAATATTATCCAATATTTAAAGAAAGGATAAAGATGGAGAGTGGTGAACTACAGATCAGTTAACTTGTAATCCGCGGTCAGGTGTCTCTTCGGCTGAATTACAAAGAACGTGTTACTGGATATATAGAAGGTAATGGGAAAACTGGGGAGGATGATAATGCATCGATGAAACGAAAACCATAAGTGACAAACATTTTTTGGAATGGTTTGAAGATGATTCTTGTGGATGTAGGCAACAAGGTGCTAATGGATAGCGTATCGTTAGATATTCAGGAGGAACTTTCTTTAAGAACTCTCCCACTAACATCATAAGAAAAGTTAAAGTGAAAGGAATTGGGAAGAACGCATGCAAATAGGAAACTAAAAATTAGGTTTACATTCATGTGAATGTAATTGGAATATAGAAGATGTCATGCACCAGCTGCATATAGTGTTGCTGAGACTAAACTTAGAGTATTGTGTACCGTTTGGAGTCCCAATCGAAGATAGAATATACTGACTACAGAGGAACTGCAAAAGGTATTTTCCAGACTAATCAATAAAATGGCAAGATTGTCTGATGGGGAAACTCAGCCTGTGAAATCGAGTTCAAAACATGAGAGGCGATTGTAGTGAAACTTAGAAACTTAGGAACATTGAGGGGACTGAATAACAGAGAGACATGGAGAAATGCAAAACAGGCGAGATTAGGGAGAATCCCACGATATTCTGCACGGAAAAGTAGAACAGAATAATCAGCAAACAGTTAGTGTCCATTAGAAACCAAAGGGGCAATCAGTGCGTCAACCCGGAGAAAATTGATAGATTGTTACATGAAAACATCACAGCTGTTTTACTTGGGAGAAGGAGGATGCAGGTACAGAATTCAGGAAGATGGACTGGAAAGCTCTTGGAAAGAGATTGATGTAAAATACGAGCGGCGGTTTGAGGATTTGTATGGTATAAAATTGGACCAATCTGCAGGTATCGATACTGTTGGAGTCAAGGGAGGAAAGACCCTGACTGGAAATTTTAATTAGAATCTGACCATAGGGGAGGTGCCAGAGGACTGGAGAGCAGCTAATATGATTCCAAATTCACAGTAAGGGTGGTAGAGATTTTCCAAGGTAACTATAGATGAGCGAGTACTAGATCACTGTTGAGGAAACTACTGGAGAAAATAGAGAAGGAGAAAATTGAACTCCAATCAGAGTCGCAAGGTTTGATCAGGGATAACCATCATGACTTTATCAGAGTGAAGTCGCATCTATTGAATTTGATTGAATTACTTTGAGGAGGTCGCTTATTTAGTTTTGCAGCAAGGCCTTTGACAAAGTTCCGCATGGGAAACTGAAAAACATAAGGTAAAATCTCACAGTATCAAGGGTAACTTGAAAAATTACAATGAAAATTGTCTTAGTGTCAGGAGTCAGAGGGTGGTGGGAGAAGGCTGTTTGTGTGACTGGAGACCAGTGTCCCCTGGTGTACCACAGGGATCAGTACTGTGTCCCTTATTGTTTGTAGCATTCATAAATGGTATAGGTGTGAATCTGGAGGCGGGAGGCGGGGGGCGGGGGGCGGGGGGGGGGTGGAGTGGTGGGAGTTGTGATAAGTAAGTTTGTGTTTGACAAAAAGATTGGCCGGGTGGTTGGCAGTGAGGAGGACGTTCTGATTTTACAGGAAAATACAAGTGGAATGATCAGATGGACAGATCAATGGCAGATGGAATGTGATCCCGATAAATATGAGGTGATGTACTTTGGAAGGAGGAACCAGACATGGGGTGTACACAATGATTGGCAGCACAATAGGGAGCTCACAGGGTGTTTCTCCACACATCCCTGAATGTGACTGAACAGGGTAATGGACTAGTTAAGAATTGAGCCTTGGGTGGAGCGTTTATTATTCAGGGAGTAGATTATAAGTGCTATACAGGGCTTGGTTTAGTCCATGATGGAGTACTGTATGTCGGTCTAGGAGCCTCATTATAAGGAAGGATGTGATTGTACTGGAGGAGGTTGCAGAGGAGATTCATCAGGATGTTCCCTGGGATGGAGCATATCAGCTATGGGGAGAGGTTGGATAAGCTCGGGTTGTTTACTTTAGAGCAGAGGAGGCTGCGGGGGGATGTGATTCAGAAGGCTAAGTTAACAAGGGGCATGTACAGGGTGGATAGACAGCAACTGTTCCTTTTAGACAGAGGGTCAAGAACAAGGGAGCACACCTTAAAGTGAAGGGTTTGAGGTTCAGAGAGGATTTAAAGATTACTTTTTTTTTCACCCAGAGGGTGTTGAGTTCTGGAATGTACTTCCTGAGAAGGGAGTTATCACAGCTAACCTCTCAACCGTTAACTTGGACGAGCACTTGGAAGTGTTGGAAAGTGGGACTAATATAGATCGTGCTGTATTTCTGTTGGTACAGAGACTATGCTCCTGTGTGTGTATGATGTGGAGCTGAGCAGCTTAAGGCAGGAATTGATAGGTTTCTGAAGATATTGTTCACAAAGGTTATAAAAGTGAACTGTTATAGCTTGTCAAATTATGTCAAGGTGAGAAGTATGACAAAACAGTGCAGGTTCCTTCGAGTATGAAACCAGAGAATGGAGAATGGGAAACAGGGAAATGGCAAAACTATGAATCCACAACTTCAGTTCTGTTTTCACAGAACTTTCTGACAATACCAGGAAAACCCAGTCTGGTATGGAAAACTAAATAGTACATGGAACATAGAACATAGTAAGTAAATGGTTTGGGAGAAATTATTGGGACTGAAAATAATGGTCATAGACAACACTAACATAGATTTATGAAATGGGTATTATTTATGAGATACATACTGGAAGACAAATGAAAGAGAAGCAATGGATGTAAAACATGTGGATTTTCAGAAAAATTTTGATAAACCTCCAAGCCCAGTTTGCAAAATCAAATCTTAGTGGATTGGGGCGAATATATGGACAAGCTTCTACAGTGGGACAGCTGGCAGGAAACAGTGAATAGAAATAAACAGACTTGTGAAGCAACAGCCTGACCTTGTATTTAAGGTCAGATTCTGTGAGAATGAGTATGTCCCAGACACCCCATCACCTTCCCCGGACATCTCCTGTTTCACCAGCAGGACAGACACAGCAGACGTGGTGGCAAAATGGGATACAGCTGGAAGGGAATTGCTCTTGGAGTCCTCAACAGTGACTCTGTATCCCATGAAGTCTCATGGCATTACTTTACACATGGGAAAGGAAACCTCCTGCTGATTACCATGTACCAGCCTCTCTCAACTGATGAGTCAGTACTCCTCCATGCTGACCAACACTTGGAGAAAGCGCTGAGGGTCGCAAAGGCACAAAATGTACTCTGGGTGGGGGATTTCAATGTTCACAATAGGAGTGGTTCAGCAGCAGCATTACTGATCGAGCTGGTTGGGTCCAAAAGGATATAACTTCTCGACTTGGTCTGCGGCAGGTGGTGAAGGAACCAACAAGAGGGAAAAGCCATACTTGACCACAGCCTTACTAACCTGTCAGTTACAGAAGTATCGGTCCATGACAGTATCGGTAAGAGTAACCACCGCATAGTTATTGTGGAGACAAAGTCACACCTTCACATTGAGAATAACCTCCACAATTTTGGGTGGTACTGTCACCGTGCTAAATAGGACAGACTTTGAACAGATCTAGCAGCTCAAGTCGGGGTTTTCATAAGGTGCTGTGGGTCATCAATAGCAGCAGAATTGTACTCCAGCACAAACTCATGGCCTGGCATATCCCCCTCACAACAATTACCATCAAGCCAGAGGATCAACGTTGGTCCAATGGAGTATGCAGGAGGGCAGGAGCAGCACTGGGAATACCTGAAAATGAGGTGTCAGCCTGGTGAAGCCACCAACCATGACTCCCTGCGTGCCAAACAGCATAAGCAGTAAGTGATAGACAGAGCTACGTGATCCCACAAGCAATGGTTCAGATCTCAGCTCTGCATTCCTTCCACTTCTCGTTGAGAATAGTTATGGACAATTAAACAAGTCATTGGAGGAGGAGATTCCACAAGTCTCCCCATCCTTAATGATGGAATAGCCCGGCACTTCAGTGCAAAAGATAACTTTCATGAATTTGCAATAATCTTCAATCAGAAGTGCTGAGTGGATGATCCATCTCAGCCTCCTCCAGTGGTCCTCAGCAATCAAGTTACCAGTCATCAATCAATTTGGTTCAGTCCACGCAACATCCAATTCAGTTGGAGACACTGGATACTCCAGAGGGTACATACCCTGACAACATTCTGGCAATAGTACTGAAATGTTGTTCTCCAGACCTTGTCACTGCCCTCACCAAGCTGTTCGAATACCGTTACAACAACGACATTTCCCCGATTACGTGGAAAATTACCCCAAGTATCTCCTATGCATAAAAAGCAGACCAAATCCAATCCGGCCAATTACCACCCCATCAGTCTACTCTCGATCATCAGTAAAGTGGTGGAAGGTGTCAGGGCTTTAAAGCAGCACCTGCTCAGCAATAACTGGGTCAATGATGCCCAGTTTAGGCTCTACCAGGGCCACTCAGCTCCTGATCTCATTACCTTGGTTCAAACATGGATAAAAGAGCTGAATTCCATAGGTGGGGTGAGAGCGATAGCCCTTTAAAACAAAGCTGCCTTCGACCAAGTGTGGTATCAAGGGGCCTTAGCAACACTGCAATCAATGGGTATCAGGGGCAAACTCCCCGCTGGTTAGAATCATACCTGACACATCGGAAGATGGTTATGGTTGATAAAGGCCAGTCATCTCAGCTCCAGGACAAGTCTGTAGGAGTTGCTCGGGCAGTGGTCTAGGCCCAAACATCTTCAGGGTTTTTTCATTAATGGCCTTGCCTCTACTATAAGGTTAGAAGCAGGGATGTTCGCTAATGATTGTACAATGCTCAGCAATGATTGTTGCTCCTCAGATACTGAAGCAGGCCATGTCCAAATGTGACAAGATTTGGACAGTATCCAGGCTGACAAGTGGCAAGTAATATTCATGCCACACAAATGCCACACCGTGACCATCACCACTAAAATACAATCTAACCACTGCTGCTTGGCATTCAATGGTGTTCCTGTCACTGAATCCACAGTGGACAGCAGCAGTTCAACAAGGCAGCTCACCACCACCTTCTCAAGGGCAACTAGGGGCACGCAATAAATGCTGGCCCAGCCAGTCACACCCAGATTCAGGAAATAAATATAATTTTTTTAATAAGTCACAGAGGAAGGTTGCTGGGATAGAACAGAGATCGGTGCTCAGGCCCCACCTATTCACAATACCCATTAAACATTTGGTTGCAGGAATCAAATACAATATATCTCAACCTGCTGACAGAACTAAAGGATGTTGGATTGTGTGTGGGTGATGAGGATGTAAAAAAGCTTCAAAGTGACTAAGCCAAGTGGAGTGAATGGGCAAATACGTGGTAGATGGAGAGCAACGTGGGGAGAGGTGACAGTGTGCCCTTTGGTGGGAACAATAGATTGGAAGCCTATCGTTTGAAAAGGGATTGTTTGAAACATGTTGATCTACAAAGGGACATAGGTTCCTGTTTGTTGTTCCCTTCTACGCAGCCTCCGAGGTCCCTGCAGCGCAGTGAGATCTGAACCCAGAACTCAATACAGGGAATGGCACTGACACACTGACCAGTGTACATAGACCTACCAAGTGGGGAGCTGTAACATTGCAAAGGATCTGGATCTCCCTGTACACCAGACACCTAAAGCAATATTGCAGGGAAGAAAGCAATTAAGAAGATCAATGAAGTGCTGACCTTCATTTCAGGGGGATTTGTTCCAGGAGTAAGGGTATCTTACTGCAGCCATACAGGGCCTTGGTGACTCCCCATCTCAAACACTGTCCAGTATTGTGTGCAGGTTTGGTCTCTACCTCATAAAGCACAAACCTGACATTGAGGGAGTGCAGTGAAGGACGACCAGACCGATCTTTGTGATGACAGGTTTGTTGTGGGAGCAGAGTTTGGGGCGACAGGGCCTGCATTCCATGGGGTTTAGGAAAATGGGTGGAGATCTCAGTGAGATATATAAAGCTCTGACAGGGTGAGACGGATTGGAAGCAGGGATAATAATTCCCCTGGCTGTGGTGTCTGAAACAAGGCTCCACAGTATTAGGTACAGACAGACCATCCTGCAATGATATGACAATAAATGTCTGCACTCAGCGACTGGTGAACCTGGGGAATGCGCTCGAACCTGGAAGCCAAGCCACTGAATATAATAAAGGATTTAGAGACAGTAAAGGAATGGTGGGAGAGAAGGAGAACGATATGGAAATAAAGGGCAAGGTATCATTATATTGAATTGGGTAGCAAACTCGATGGACCAAAGGAACGACTGCACTTCCTACGTTATAGCTTCCCAAGGTTAATCACATTAACGGATATATTCATTGTGTGGGATAAGTGCATTGAGGAGATGTTTGAACATGAACAACAATGAGGAAGGCTCAATGTGATGTATGGCCTACTCCATTCCTGATGTTTCTGTGCAGTCTGTGGGAAAGCTCTGTAAATGTTTGAGAGGGAGAGGGTACAGTCAGAAGTGACAGTATTTCTGTTGAATAAAGGGAACTATGGAGCTATGAGGGAGGAGCTGGCCAAAGTTCAATGGTGCAATACTTTAGCAGGGATGACCGTGGAGGAACAATGGCGGATATTTCTGTGTATAATGCAGAAGTTGCAGGATCAGTTCATTCCTAAAAGGAAGAAAGATCCCAGGAGGAGGCATGGGTGGCCATGGCTGATGAGGGATGTTAAGAAACATATAAAGTTAAAAGAGAAAAAGTATAACATAGCAAATATAAGTGGGAAAACTGAGGACTGGGAAGCTTTTAAAGAGCAACAGAGGATTACTAAGAAGGAAATACGCAGAGGAAAAATGAGGTACGAAGGGAAACTGGCCAATAATATAAAGGAGGATTGTAAATGCTTTTTTAGGTATGTGCAAGGCAAAACAATGGTTAGGAGTAAAATTGGGCCCTTGAAGACGGAAACAGAAGTGTATATTTGCGGGGAACAAAGAAATGGCAGAAGAATTAAATTGGTACTTCAGATCTGTGCTCACTGGGGAAGACACAAGCAATCTCTCTGAGGTAACAGTGGCTGAAGGACCTGAACTTAAGGGAATTTATATTTGCCAGGAATTGGTGTTGGAGAGACTGTTAGGTCTGAAGGTTGAAAAGTCTCTGGGGCCTGATGGTCTACATCCCAGGGTACTGAAGGAGGTGGCTCGAGAAATTTTGGATAGATTCGGGGTCAGTTCCTGCAGATTGGAGGGTGTCTAATGTTATATCACTTTTTAAGAAAGATGGGAGAGAGATAGCAGGAAATTATAGACCAGTTAGTCTGACCTCAGTGGTGGGAAAGATGCTGGAGTCTATTATAAAGGATGAAATTACGACACATCTGGATAGTAGTAACAGGATAGGTTGGGCAGCATGGATTTATGAAGGCGAAATCATGCTTGACTAATCTTCTGGACTTTTTTGAGGATGTAACTCTGAAGATGGATGAGGGAGATCCAGTAGATGCAGTGTACCTGGACTTTCAGAAAGCTTTTGAAAAAGTCCCACATAGGAGGTTAGTGAGCAAAATTAGGGTACATGGTATTGGGGGCAAAGTACTAGCTTGGATTGAAAATTGGTTGGCTGATAGGAAACAAAGGGTTGTGATAAATGACTCCATTTCGGAATGGCAGGCAGTGACCAGTGGGGTACCACAGGGATCCGTGCTGGGACTTCAGCTTTTTACAATATATGTTAATGATATAGAAGATGGTATCAGCAATAACATTAGCAAATTTGCTGATGATACAAAGGTGGGTGGCAGGGTCAAATGCAATGAGGATGTTAGGAGATTACAGGGTGACCTGGACAAGTTAGGTGAGTGGGCAGATGCATGGCAGATGCAGTTTAATGTGGATAAGTGTATGGTTATCCACTTTGGTGGCAAGTACAGGAAGGCAGATTACTACCTCAATGGAATCAATTTCGGTAAAGGGGCAGTACAGAGAGATCTGGGTGTTCTTGTCCACCAGTCAATGAAGGTAAGCATGCAGGTACAGCAGGTAGTGAAGAAGGCTAATAGCATGCTGGCCTTCATAACAAGAGGAATTGAGTATAGAAGCAAAGAGCTTCTCCTGCAGCTGTACAGGGCCCTGATGAGACCACACCTGGAGTACTGTGTGCAGTTCTGGTCTCCAAATTTGAGGAAAGAAATTCTGGCTATTGAGGGAGTGCAGCGTAGGTTCACGAGGTCAATTCCTGGAATGGTGGGATTACATTACACTGAAAGACTGAAGCGACTGGGCTTTTATATCCTTGAGTTTAGAAGACTGAGAGGTGATCTGATTGAGACATATAAGATTATGAAAGGATTGGATATTCTGGCAGCAGGAAACATGTTTCTGCTGATGGGTAAGTGCCGAATCAGAGGACACAGCTTAAAAATACGGGGTAGACCATTTAGGACAGAGATGAGGAAACACTTCTTCACCCAGAGAGTGGTGGCTGTGTGGAATGCTCTGTCCCAGAGGGCAGTGGAGGCCCAGTCTCTGGATTCACTTAAGAAAGAGTTGGATAGAGCTCTCAAAGATAGTGGAATCAAGGGTTATGGAGATAAGGCAGGAGGAGGATAATGATTAGGAATGATCAGCCATAATCATAGTGAATGGTGGTGCAGGCTCGAAGGGCAGAATGGCCTACTCCTGCACCTATTGTCTATTGTCTATTGTCTGTTGTTGTCACAAGCTCTCAGATGTTAGGAAGGTCGTCTCTGTAGAGTCAACAGGACTGTGTTTCCCGTTCCCTTTTTCCGATACTGAGGCTGGGGCTGGGTGATCTGTCCAGGTTTATCCTTTAAGACCTCAGAGCAGTTTGATACAATAGAGTGTCTTGCTTGGCTGATTCAGAGATCATTGAAAAGTTGTATCCTATATCTATGAGTCTGCAGTCACAGATAATCATAGATAATCATAGATAACAAACAGCAATGGACCCAGACTCCAGTCTGACAAGCATCCTTCCACTAAACCCTCTGCTTCCTACCAACAACCCAACTGTGTATCCAATTGGCCAGTTCCCCCAGCATTCCACGTCATGCAACCTTCCAGAGCAGCCTACCATATGGAACCTTATCAAAGGCCTTACTGAAATCCATAGAGACTACTTCTACCGCTCTGTCCTCGTCAACCTTTCTGGTCACTTCATCAACGAACTCTAACAAATGTCGCAAGCATGATCGCCCACTCACAAGTCTGTGCTGACTGCTCCGAATCAAACCCTGTGTAAGTAATGGGTGCAGTCAATGGTATGCTGTCCTTCATTGTAAGATGATTCGAGTACATAAGTAAAGCCATCTTCCGGCTGTTGTAGAGCCTTGCTGAGAGAGCATTTGGGGCACTCTGTCCAGATTTGATCTCCTTTGTAAGGAATGATCTCCTTACCACAGACACGGGTGATGGTAACATGAGGATAGAGTGAATAAGCTGAGTGTTTAATATGTGGAGCTGTGAGAGACGAAGAAATGGTGACGCTGAAACACGAGGAGTGGCAGCGATCACTTATTTCCAAAACAGACATTGACAGGGAGAGAAATTCCATACTTTACCCAGGATTGATTGCTGTGATTTATTACCACGTGTACCTCAGTACAGGGAAACACTTTGTTTATGAGCAGTGGAGGCAGATCATAGTCAGCATGGCCAGACAGATCATTGGGTGGAAATAGACTTGGACAGATTAAGGCACACAGGTTACACTAAACAGGACATGCACTAGACAACGTCAACATGAACAAGATCAGCATTATTTGAACTTCGAGAGTCCATTCATCAGTCTAACGTGACTTTCCTAATTGTTTATATGCCTTTACTAACTCTCCCCATGTTATTTTGCAGTCGGCGTGTGAACCCTGAACTGAACGTCAGGTTGCTCACAATCCCCAACAGCAGCCACAATACCTTCCATCTGAAACAGGTAGCCATTCCCACCAGCTTCCACCCTACATAGAGAACACCAGGCTGGCTTCTTGGAGATGGAAGGTGCCTTCTTGAAACTTCACTCAAGACATATGGCTTCCCTGCCCACCTCTAGAAAACCGCGTTAAAGTCCCACGTGTGGATCATAAACAACGGAACAACGTGGAGCAGTCTTTCTGTGCAGCCTCTGCTCCAATTGATCATCATGTTGGAGCATCAATTAGGAGACACATAAGAGTGCCGATGCTGGAGATCAGAGTTTCCAGCATCTGCAGTCACTGTTTTTACCGAGTTGATTTTAACCCTCCTGCGAATCCTCTTGCAAGGATGCCTGCCTTGCAGACGTTTTCCTCCTCGAAGGGCTTTTCCCCGAATCGTCGATTTTACTGCTCCTTGGATGCTGCCTGAACTGCTGTGCTCTTCCAGCACCACTAATCCAGGATCGGATAGAGCGTCGATTTCTGGAAAAGCGCAGTAGGTCAGGCAGCATCCGAGAAGCAGGAGAATTGACGTTTCGGCAATAAGACATTCATCAGGAATCAGCATCAATTACCACATTCTGCCCCCGTGTAAGTGCATTGAGGTGGGAATGGTCTCCTACTGTTCCTGTGTAAGTGACTCAAGGGACTGATGACTTCTTCCTCATCCGATTGGACAGGACCAAGGGCGCTGGTTACCCCTGGTTCCTGTTTGATAGCTCGATGTATTGACAAGTGTGATGATGCTGTAGCTTTAAGAGGTTATTTTGTCCTGGATTCTTTTAAGAGAGAGAGATTGAACAATCATTACCAAGCTGGTTAGTTAAGACCACTTGAGTAAACAGCTAGGGAGGCCTTGTGTGAATTTTAATGCAGCCTGAATGGGTGTGGCCAGCTCTCACAGATTAGGATCTCTGGGTTTTGGTTTCTCAGTAACATCAAAAACTATAGTGGTCTCCACAGAGTTGGAAGCTTCAGGGAATGTCTCCTGGCTGCTACTCTCACTGAATTTTCTCTTGATGCTGTCACATTGCATCTGGAACAGACCCTTTACATTCCCTTTAAAATAAGAAAATATTAGAATCTAGGCTACTGCCTTCAAATATTTTCAAGGGACTCTGGTGTGGTCCATCACACTAGACTCCTTCTCTTCCTAAGCAATAGGCTGGAGGTACTGAATGGACTCTCCCTGTTCTTCTCCAATAGTGTCAATGGGCTGAATGGCTTCCTCATATTCCTGTGAAACCAGCGTGAGGTGCTGAATGAACTCTTGTTTTACTGTGGCAATGTGCAGTGTCAGGCAGTGCTGGTCGATGAATGTTACGGACCATTTAACAGCACAAGTCTCAATGGAGTCTGGGTCTTGTTGCACATGGACACAGACCAGTTCAGGAGCTGAGGGGGGAACAAAATGTTCTGAACATTGTGGAATCTTCAGTGACCATCCCCACTTCTGATCTTATGGTGGGGAGTGTGGGGATGAGAGACATTGATGAAGCAGCTGAAGCTGTTTGTGAAGGGGAAGCTACCCTGAGGATCTCACACAGAGGTGACCCAGGACTGAGATGATGAACACCTTCATTTGTGCCATGTTTGACTCAAAACAGTGGAGAGTTTACTCTAATTCCCATGAAGTTCAGATTTGTTAAGCTCCTTGATGCCAGCAGATATCAACCACTGCCTTGATATCGGGGCCAGTCATTTATCCCTGAACCCTTGTCTCAACCTCTTTTGTTCACATCAATAAACCATGATATAGGAGCAGCAAGTGTTTTCTTCAAACAGGTGGGATTGAATGTCAGGATTTCTGTTCTCAAGAGTGTTTGGGGAATGAGATGACTGAAATTATTTGAAGAGGAGGTAGATGGATATTGATCTGTCAGAGAGGTGAGGGCTATGAGGAATTGGGGATTAAAGAGGATTTCAGACCAAGAGCAGATCAGTCACAATCTTAGTGAAGGGCAAGGCAGGCTTGGGGAGTGAACGACCTGCCCCTGTTTCTGATGTTCTTCCATTCTGTTATTGGAAAGTTAGTGGGTGTTATTTTCATGAATGTTCTGTTGTTGAATGTTTCAGTCAGGGTGACCAGAGGATTTTGTGAACCATCTCTGGGAGAGGTATAGGGCCTGTATTCACAGTGAATCTGGGTCTACAACATGACCAACAAATGAAACACAAGTTGCAGAGAGGGGAAGCTCTTTAAAGAGAGATGAGGGGCCTCTTTCATACCCGTGCCTGGGTTTTCCAATTACATTTCCCAAATCACCTCAAAGCGTGTGGGACAGTCTTGAAGGGCTGAATGGTCTCCTCTGTTTCTGTGCACCAGTTTATAGGAGTAAGTGGCCTCCAACTGCTCCTGTCTAGCAGGTTTGAGGGGCTGAATGGAACACAGGAACATGGGACTGAGGAGCAGGAGTGGGTCATTAGACACTTTGAGCCTTCTCCACCAGGCACTAAGATTGTGGCTGATCAGGTTGGGGTCTCAGGCCCACTTTCCTGTCTGTGTCCCATTATCCGTGACTCACTTCTCTGTCAAATATTTTCCTAATGCAGTTTTCAATCAATGTGAGCATGGGGGCACGATAAACTTCCAGTGAAGAGAATTCCCACTTGAAAGGTCCTTTCAGAATTATTCATCATCCTTTTTTATAGAATCAGAGAGTCATGCAGAATGGAAACAGACCCGTTAGTACAATCTGTTCACTCCGATCAGATATCAAATCTGATCCAGTCCCATTTGCCAGCATTTGGCCAATATGGCTCCTCTTTCAGACACTTTTTAAATATGCGATTGTAACCGCCTTCAGCACTTTCTCTGACAGCACTTTCTGTACACACACCACTCTCTGTGTGAAACATTTATCTTCAGGTCCCTTCTAAATCATTTGCCAGCTTGCCTTCAACCTATGCTGTCTTGTTTTGGACTCCCCTATCCTGGAGAGCAGAACATGGCTGTTCAGAATATCCATGCCCCTGATGGTTTTATAAACCTCTATAATGTCACCCTTCTGCCTCTGACACTCCAGGGGGAAACACCTCAACCTAATCAACCTCTCCCTACAGCTCAAACCTCCAGTCCTGGGACATTTGTGTTGAAATCATTTCTACAGAAAACCGAGTTGTATGCAGTATTCTTAAAGTGTCCTCACCAACGTCCTGTACAGATACAACATGCCACCACAACTCCTATACTCAATGCTCTGACTGATTAAGGGAAATGTGCCAAATGTGTTCTGTCCCATTCTGTCTACCTGCGACTCCACTTTCAAGGAACAATGTACCTGAAGATTTATCCCTTTGTTTCACAACACGCCCCAGGACCTTACCATCAAGTGTATAATTCCTGCGCTGGTTTGCGTTTACAAAATGCAAAACCTCGTATTTATCTAAATTAAACTTCATCTGTTACTCCTTGACCCTTTGTCCCATCTAATTGTGGTCTAGTTGTACTCTGAGATAATCTACTACACCACCTTTCTGATGTAATCTGTAACCTTACTAACTATGGCCCCTATATTCACATCTAAATCATTTACATAAATGATGAAATGCAGTGAACTCAGTACTGATTCTTACAGCACACTGCTGCTCACAAGCCTCCAGTCTGAAAAATATCCCTCTTTATTCATGCCAATTGTGACGATCTTCCTCTGTATCCCCTGTGACCGAACCTTACTCATTTGTCTACCAATCAGAATGAAATACTTGCTATGAAGAGGGGCTGAGTAGGTTCGGTTTATTTTCACTGGAAAAAAGGAGATTGAGGGGGGACTTGATTGAGGTTGACAAAATCATGATGGGTATAGACAGGGTGGATAGAGAGGGGCTTTTTCCCAGGTTGAAGGATTCAATAACGAGAGGTCGTGCTTTCAAGATGAGAGGTGGAATGTTTAAGGGGGATACACAGAGGGTGCTGGGCATTTGGAACGCGTTGCCAGCAGAGGTGGCAGAGGCAGGCACGGTAGATTCATTTAAGATGCGTCTGGACAGATGCATCAGTAGGTGGGGAGTACAGGGATACAGATACTTAGGAATTGACCGACAGATTTAGACAGTACATTTGGATCGGCTCAGGCTTGGAGGGCGAAGGGCCTGTTCCTGGGCTGTAAATTTTCTTTGCTCTTTGTTCTTGAAATGAACACCTTGCTGAGGTCCATATAGACAATGCCTACCAAACTGTCTTCATCAATCTTGTTTGTCGCCTCTTCAAAAAACTCAACCGAGTTAATGAGAGATGATTTCCCATGCAGAAAACTACGTTGTCTACCCCGATCAGCCCTTGCTTTCCCAAATGTATGTAAAGGCTTTCCCTCAGAATCCCCTCCAACAACTTACCCACCTCTGACATCAGGCTCACCGGTCGAGATTCCCTACTTTTTGGGTCACTGCTTCCTTTTCTAGTCCCACTCCTCCACTGCTCATAACAAATGTTAAATGTGACCAGGTTGGTGATATGGCTGACGATATCGGTCTCACTCTGGGTCTGGGTCAGTTTTATGAACAAGTCAGGCTAGTTTCTTTAATCTGCTAAAACAACATGTTCATGATCCAGAGCAATGTTACTCAAAATATGGTGGAAAGATGAATGGCAAACTGTTTGGGTATTGCAAATATATAATCAATGGCTTGGAAAGAAATCGTTCCGTTAGGCGAGGAGACTAGGACCCGTGGACACAGCCTTAGAATTAGAGAGGGTCAATTCCGAACAGAAATGTGGAAACATTTCTTCAGCCAGAGAGTGGTGGGTCTGTGGAATTCATTGCCACGGAGTGCAGTGGAGGCCGGGACGCTAAATGTCTTCGAGGCAGAGATTGATAAATTCTTGATGTCACAAGGAATTAAGGGCTACGGGGAGAATGCGGGTAAGTGGAGTTGAAATGCCCATCAGCCATGATTAAATGGCAGAGTGGACTCGATGGGCCGAATGGCCTTACTTCCACTCCTA
Organism: Chiloscyllium punctatum; assembly: GCF_047496795.1. Taxonomy (NCBI): domain Eukaryota; kingdom Metazoa; phylum Chordata; class Chondrichthyes; order Orectolobiformes; family Hemiscylliidae; genus Chiloscyllium; species Chiloscyllium punctatum. The sequence goes on from NC_092788.1 coordinate 45,997,338, forward strand.
TGTCTTATGGTCTTATGGTCTCATACTTCCCTTTCTAAACATACAAACACGTACACACACACAAACACGTACACACACACAAACACATACACACACGAACACTATTAAAATGGATTTAGAATTGGGACTTGATGGAGAAGGAAGAGGTGTCAGTATTGCATTTCAGAATTTCGGCCCAGGATGAATGAAAGTACAGCTATTCGTGTTGATTGAAGTCACATTTCGCAGCAGTAAAGGTTTACAAAATCGGAATGGTCATGGGCAGGGTGAGTAGTCAGGGTTTTTCCCCAGTTTTGGGGCGTCCAAAACACATACACACACAAACAAACGCACACACCCAAACACATGTACACACACACACACACACACACAGATTAACAAAATTTCTGCAATTTTACTTTGAAAGAACTTTGTTCAGATATTATTGGAGCTCATGACAAAAGTAAAAATTGAGATTCTCCAAAACGTTATTCTGCTTCTGAAGATATTATACTCACACAGCTGCTAGCAATGGGATTCCATCCTGGGAGCGTTGGATTTGGCTGAATTCCCTTTGCTTTAGGCAGTGAGTACATTCCAATGAATTCTGGTCAGGGAGCACCCAAAGGGTAGTACGGTGGTTAGCACTGCTGCCTCACAGCACCAGGGACTTGGGTTCGATTCCAGCCTTGGGTGACTGTCTGTGTGGAGTTTGCACATTCTCCCCTTGTCTGTGTGAGCTTCTAATGGGTGATCCAGTTTCTTACCACAAACTGTGTAGGTTAGGTGGATTGGTCATGCTAAATTGTCTGTAGTGTTCAGGGATTTCTAGGTTAGGTGCATTAGTCAGGGGTAAATGTTGGGAAAGTTGGTATGGACTTGTTGGGCCGAAGTGCCTGTTTCAACACTGCAGGGATTGTTTAAAAATAAGAACGTTAATGAAGACTGTTGAGTTTGTTTTAGCTCGCACACATTGCTGTGATGAGGGACAATGAAGGACGGACAGTGCAATAGGCCATTCCTTCTCAGGAAGATTACATTTCCTCCCTCTCTGAGATGAATCACACAATAATATCGTCCTTTCCCAAACTGGACCATGTGAGGTCTCCTTGTACATTGTCCAAACTATGTCTCCAACACATTCCATGTTCCATGTTGGTGCATCATTGCTACTATCATACACAGATCCATATCCTTAGCAGAAAATGGTCTCGGACGATTTGAAATATGTTTACATGGCCCTGCGTCATTAAAAAAATAAAATATTTAATGTATTCAGAATACCTGTGTTAAAATGCATGCATTTTTTAACAAAGACAGAAATTGCTGGAAAATCTCGGCAGGTCAGTCAGCATCCAGATGCCTTTTACATGCTGTAGTTGTACCAGCCTCCATCACTTCCTCTGGCAGCTCATTCCATACGCACAACACCCTCTGTGTGAAAAGGTGCCCTTTAGGCCTCATCAAAACCTTTCCCCTCTCACTTTCAAACAATGCCCTCTAGTTTTGGACACCCCAAAACTGGGGAAAACCCCTGACTACTCACCCTTTCCATGACTGATCTGATTTTATCAACCTTTACTGCTGCGAAATGTGACTTCAATCAACAAGAATATCTGTACTTTCAGTCATCCTGGGTCTAAATTCTGAAATGCAATACTGACACCTCTTCCTTCTCCATCAAGTCACAATTCTAAATCCATTTTAATCAGTTTGTTCAGATGTATCCTGAGACACTTCTGTGGGCTTTATGCCTGGACCTTTGTGCCCAGAGGTAGGGACACTAGCATCACTCAGCAATACCCATAAAGCTGTAACAGTATTCTCCTGTGTGTTTGTTCATCAGACTGTCCTGACATGCTGGGACATACCTCTGCAACAGGCAGGACTTGAATCCAGTCCTACTAGACCAGAGCTAGGAACACTACCACACAATTTCAGGTATTGGAATCAAATCCAGACTTATGGCTCAGAGGCAGGGACATTACCCACTACACTGCCATACCCAGATTTTGGGTCATATTTTAGTGTCTACTTTCAGCTCGGTGTGGATTTATTATAATCAGGTTACCATTACTGAGCTACACAAAACACTTTGTATTATTAAACAAATACAAGATATTTGTCTCAACTGCAGGATGTTGAGTGTATGTGCTGTGCTATCCAAATTAACTATGAACATCTTTAATCGCTATTATCTGAAGTCTGCAATATTAAGGAAAGAAATCCTGCAGACACACTCTGCCCAATGAAGAGTCTCAAATGAATATTTATTACTGAACACCAGAGACGAAAGAGCTTAATTTCTGGTCACAAAACACCGATCACTCTTACCCAACTCTAACGTGCGACTCCCCTCTTCCTGGCCGCTGATTACTGTCCAATCTCTCCTCCCCACTGACTGTGTCTGCAATCTGTCCCTCCACCCCCTAACCACACAAGGCAAACCAAGCTCAGGGTCTTTGTGAAAATCAAGGCCGGAGTGTGCACGCCTCCTGGAGAGGGATGGGCATTTTAAAATTGAAGGGGGAGGGGGAGTTTAGTTTAGATTAATGCGAGGGATTGGATTTGGTAAATCAAACAAGAACAGGACCTACACAATTAAAAGTAGGGCCTTTGGCAGTGTTGTAGGACAGAGACCTAGGCCGTCAGATATAATTCTTTAAAATTTGCATCTCATATTGATCGTGTGGTTAAGAAGGTGTTTAGCACACTTGTCTTCATTGGTCAGACCCTTTGAGTATCGGAATTGAGACATCATGCTGAGGATGTACAGGACATTGGTGAGACCTCTTCTGGAATACTGTGTCCAATCTGGTCACCCTGCCCGCTCATTCCACAGGCACATCACCGTCTGGGTGAAAAAGCTGCCCCTAGGGTCACTTTAATATTTCCCCTCTCACCTTAACCCTATGTCCTCTAGTTTTGGACGCCCCGTACCCATAGAAAACACTTTGACTATTCACTTTGATATTATTGACCTTGATATTATTAAGCTGGAGAGGATTCAGAAGAGATTAACCTGAGTGTTGCTGGGAGAGGAGGGATTGAGCGATAAGAGAGGCTGGGTAGGCTGGGACATTTTTTCACTGGAGAATATGAGGTTAAGGGTAACTTTACAGATGTTTATAAAATAATGAGGGGTACAGATAAGCTGAAGGGCTGATGTCTTTTCCTTAGAGTTGGGGATTCAAAACTGAGGGATATTTTAAGATGTGAGGAAAAAGATTTATAAAAGTCATGAGAGGTAATTATTTTAGACAGAAGCTGGCTTGTGTGTGGAATTAACTTCCAGATGAAGTGGTGAAAGCAGGGATAGTTACAACATTTAAAGGACATTTAGATCTGTCCATGGATCAGACATCAGTTTGGATGGTGCTGTGAGCAGCTGCCCTCTTCCTCCCGCCGTCTGAATGAATCCCTGTTGGTTTTCACCCTCTGTCAATGTCTGTGCAGTGGCGTGTGGAAGCCAGCAGAGGGTGCCATTCCATCACTTTAAGCACCACAGAGACCGCCAGACCTGCCCCACACAGAGACACACAGATACACACACGGGAATTGTTAGGACACGGCGGGAAGCTCATTTGGTAACTTAAACTAAATATAACGAAATGCTCAATTCGCCTCGTAAACTATTAAAATATGAGGGACAGAGAACTCCCAAATTCCACTGTTTAAATAAAAACATCAATTTATTTTTTCACTCTGAAAGTGAACATTTTACATTAACTATTCACAAATCTGGGACCCCCCTTTCTCTTAACTGCTTATTACCTGACTCCAGCTCTACAGCAATATACTGTTTCTGGGTCTTCTATCCTCTCATATCTCAGGTATTTGTAAGCTCTCAGTTCAGAATAGCATTCCCTCTTCCTTAAAGGTACGGTACACACTTTCAACTTCATCACATTTTACCCTGATGAATATCGATAAGTGGGACCTATCCGGATTTCTCTAGCTCTGTGGTTTGTCAATATTTCATTCGCTCCCTCTGGTGTGTGTCAGGACTTTTGTTGCCCCATTGACAGCATGTCATTATTCGACTTTGTCCATAGGAATATATCAGTATTTCACTTGCTCACACTTGTGTATGTGTGGCAGGATTTCAGTTGTTTCATGGGGACTGTGACACTATAACAATCTCAATGTTTGTAGGTGGCACCGAACCTGGAAGAACTCTGAAGTCTATGGAGGTCAGTGTGGAACTCTGACAGAACAGTGATACGTCGGAGTAGTGTTCAGGTGTAAGGCAGATTGGGATCAGTGCAGAGCAGTGTGAGGTGATGGACTGTGGTAGGAAATACATTGAAAGGCAGTTTAATACAGGCTGTACCGTTATAAAAGGAGTGCAGGAGCAGAGGGCCCTGCCTGTATATGATCATAGATTGTTGAAGATGTCAGGACAAGTGGGGAGAGCAGTAACTATCACAGATTAGTTTCAGTATCTGAGCTGTTTACAGGAGGAGGTGTAGGAAGGAGTCTCCGTGCTCCCTTCCTGGGAGGTGGTGGTGACGATGTGATGTGAGCCCACCCTCCTGCCCACCGAGACCATGGGGATTCCATTTGTACCAGCACGACACAAAAGGGAGATGGCATCAGGGCCATGGCTTCTAAGTTGGGACGGTGGGAAAGGGAGCTGCCAGTGGGTTTAAAGTGAGAATTGCCCTTCACTGAACATTGCTCCTTACTTGGTCGGTGGGACGTGGATGTTTCAGAATCCCCACACGAGGTGCCCTGGTCTTCTCCGGCTCCTACCAGGGTCCTCCTCACATGGCAGGGCGAGGGGGTGAGGGAACGGATATTGGACACCCCACCACCCGGCTTGGCCCTTTCTGTCCTATTCCAGGCTGTTTCTCATGGAATGGGAGGAAGAGAGGGAGGGAGTGAGGGAGGGAGTGGGTGTGGTCCTACTGTTAGTGTAGGCGGGGAGGGGGTCATGGTGTGGGGTCCAGAGGGAGTCAGTCCACAGTGTTGTATCCATGCAGTGTTATTGATGTGGGGGGTAAAGTGGACGGGGTGACAGAGAGAGACAGACAAAGACAGAGAGTGACAGAGAGACAGAGAAAGAGACAGAGAGAGAGAGAGGGAAGGTGCTTCATGCAGCAATGACAGTGTTGGACCATGAGTCTTGTTCGGGGGTCGGTGCTATAACAGATATACAGTGAGTGTGAGGGAGCAGAGAGAATACAGTGACCTTTATCCTGACAGAGCGGGGAAGGTTATTGATGCTTGTCCTGTATTGCTGGGCGTTTCTTCAGACCACAGATACTGAACTGAGCTGGGTGGGGAGCTCAGACCATGCTCGGTGGGTCTGGTGGTGTGGCCTCTTCTGAAAAGAGAATGGTCTCATTCTGTACTAGCTCATCCACCAGCACCTCTGTGCCCCTGTCGACAAACAGCGGGGTAATTGCCCATGATCTGCCATGCTCGGGGTAAACTTTGCAGGGCAGCTCCGAACTGAGAAAGACCCTTGGCCTTTTAAAAATGGCACCAGTGCCAGGGATCACTCAATATCCAGGGGCATCCGGGCGATGGTGAGTACCACCCACCATGATGGGTGGGAGAATTGGGCTGAGGAGCACCATGGGGTGGGCTGGGGAGTTAATGAGATGAGTCCAATACGACAGCACCAGGAAACTAGCTCAGCCTCGTGTGGACGATATCTCTGTCACACTCAAGGAAAATCAAGCAAAGATAAATTATTGTTAGAATCTGCCCAATGAGTCATCGATTCTGTTCAAAGCAATTCCAGTAACAAAGATGCAGAACAAATGCTCATTGGCCTCATACCAATATCCCTTTTTTCATATCTTTCTTGGGAAGATTGGCTCATGTTACAGTATGTTATCGAATTATCGACATTTCAGCATTCTGCAACCTGGGAACACATCCTTCCATGACACTGTCTCTCAGTCTCCCCGTCTCTGTCTATACCCCAAACCCGTCCCATGTGATGATATTAAACTGATTCCCCCGCCATCTCTCTCTGGCAGTGATGTTCACACCCACAGTACCCTCTTGTTATGGCAACAATGGAGATATGGAGCTGGAAATGGGTGGGAGCTGCAAATCCTGTCAGTTCCAGCCCGGGCTGCAAGTTTCCCCACACTGGGCAGGGATCTAACACAGTGTTAAAGAGCAATGCACTGGGGTGGTGTACACAGTCCTACATGCTAGGAGGGTAACTGCTCCTGGGTTACAGATCAATGTACTGGGGTGGGGTACACAGTCCTACATGCTGGGAGGGTAACCGCTCCTGGGTTACAGATCAATGTACTGGGGTGGTGTACACAGTCCTACATGCTGGGAGGGTAACTGCTCCTGGTTTACAGATCAATGCACTGGGGTGGGGTACACAGTCCTACATGCTGGGAGGGTAACTGCTCCTGGGTTACAGATCAATGTACAGGGGTGGGGTACACAGTCCTACATGCTGGGGGGGGGGTAACTGCTCCTGGTTTACAGATCAACGCACTGGGGTGGGGTACACAGTCCTACATGCTGGGTGTGTGTGTGTGTGTGTGTGTGTGTGTGTGTGTGTGTGTGTGTGTGTGTGTGTGTGTGTGTGTGTGTGTGTGTGTGTGTGTGTGTGTAACTGGTCCTGGTTTACAGATTAATTCACGGGCAGACTAACTGGTTGAGGTTCATAGATAATGCAATGGTCTAGTCCGTGCAGCTCCACATACTGGATGGATATTTCTTTCATGTTCAGACATTAATGCACTGCTGTGGTCCACACAGCTCCCTGTCCTGGACAGATATCTTGTCTGGTTTATAGATCAATGCACTGCTGTGGTGTACACAGCTCCCTGTCCTGGACAGATATCTAGTCTGGGTTTATAGATCAATGCACTGCTGTGGTCTACACAGCTCCCCGTCCTGGACAGATATCTAGTCTGGTTTATAGATCAATGCACTGCTGTGGTCTACACAGCTCCCCGTGCTGGACAGATATCGAGTCTGGTTTATAGATCAATGCACTGCTGTGGTCTACACAGCTCCCCGTCCTGGACAGATATCTAGTCTGGGTTTATAGATCAATGCACTACTGTGGTCTACACAGCTCCCCGCCATGGGCAGATGTCTAGTCTGGTTTATAGATCAATGCACTATTGTGGTCTACACAATGCCCCGTATTCCTGTGTAGCAGCTTTGAAATGCTGAATGTTCCCTTCCATTTCCTGTGTAACAGGTATGAGAGATGAATAGATCTGCTCCAATTGCTGAGTAACAGCCTCCAATGGCTGAATGGCCTCATTCTGTTCCTGTTTAAAACTCTTGATGGGCTGAATAGCCTGCTTCAGTATCGGTGCCGTTGTTAATGGTGCTGAATATTTTGAAACCATCAGTGAATAGGCCACTTCTGACTTTATGATGGAGGGAAGGCCATTGATGCTGCTGCTGTTACTAGCCAACAGTGCCTCATGGATGGCCAGTTTCCATGTGCTCAGTCCTTTAGAAGTATGTCCTCCTTCACAGGAGGGTGTGCCACATCACACAGTGAGCAGTACGCCGAATATGATTTATCTCTTCATCCCGGAGGCTCGCAGTCTCATTCGTGATGAAGGTCTGCTGCCCGAAACGGTGATTTTCCTGCTCCTGGGATGCTGCCTGACATGCTGTGCATTTCCAGCAACACACTAATCTTGAGAATGTCAAATATGAGGCTGAGACTTTCCCTCCACCAGGACTGTGTGCTGTCTGCTCCTACAGATACTGTCAGGGACAGATCCATCTGGGACATGGAGTTTGGGGAGAATGTTTCCCCCAGTCTGGCTGTTGTGTATTGAAGCCTGTCCCTGCTCAGGCAGCGGTGGGCCTGTGGGGACACTCTTAGTGATGGACATTGAAATCCCACACCCAGAGGATGGTCTGTATCCTTATCACCCTCAGTGCTTCCTCTGACTTGTTTCCAAGAGGAGGGGTGGGGGGCAGGTGATAACCATCCTCAGGCGACTTCCTTGACCATGATCTGTTACCATGACATTTCCTGGGTTCTGGAATCAATGTTGGGGATTTGCAGGGTAACTTCTTCCCTGACTGTATCCCAGGGAGTCCCCACCACTGGTGGGTCTGTCCTGCTGTGGGACAGGATATACCCAGGGATGGTGATGGGGCTTCATGAAACATTATGGGTGAGCACGGTGGCACAGTGGTTAGCACTGCTGCCTCACAGCGCCAGAGACCCAGGTTCAATTCCAGCGTCAGGCGACTGACTGTGTGGAGTTTGCACATTCTCCCCGTGTCTGCGTGGGTTTCGTCTAGGTGCTCCGGTTTCCTCCCACAATGCAAAGATATTCAGGTTAGGTGAATTGGCCATGGGAAATTGTTCGTAGTGTGAGTTCAAGGGGTAAATGTAGGGAATGGGTCTGGGTGGGTTCCGCTTCGGCGGGTCGGTGTGGACTTGTTGGGCTGAAGGTCCTGTTTGCACACTGTAGGTAATCTAATCTAATCTAAATTACCCATCAGGCCTGATCCTGTGAGTATGACGTTGTTGGACTGTTTCCTGACTGGGAGTGTGGTGCTGGAAAAGCACAGCAGGTCAGGCAGCATCCGGGGAGCAGGGGAATGAATGTTTCAGGCATAATCCCTTCATCAGGAATGAGGCTTGTGGGCGGGAGAGCTGAGAGATAAATGGGAGGGGGCAGGGCTGGTGCAGAGGTGGGGCTGGGGTAAGGGAGCTGGGAATGTGATCGAGAGATGGAGGTGGGGGAGAGGTGATAGGTCAGAGGGGATGGGGAAGGTCATGGACAGGTCAAGGAGTTCCCCGGAACGTTCTGTCCCTGACATTCTGTAATTGACATTCCCCGGAACGTTCTGTCCCTGACATTCCATAACTGCCATTCTCCGAAACGTTCTGTCCCTGACATTCTATAACTGACATTCCCCGGAACGTTCTGTCCCGGACATTCTATAACTGCCATTCCCTGGAACATTCTGTCCCTGACATTCTATAACTGACATTCTCCGGAACGTTCCGTCCCCGACATTCTATAACTGACATTCTCCGGAACGTTCTGTCCCTGACATTCTATAACTGACATTCCCCGGAACGTTCTGTCCCTGACATTGTTTGTGACCGGCCGGACGTCAGTGAATTGAACAAACGATAAGATCCCGAGGGAAGAGATCCCGTTCCAGGGAGAGGGAGACACTGTTCCGAAGGGCCCTCAGGCAGTTAAAGGAGTGAATACATTTTCCCTGCGTTTACATTTCTCCACGACACAGGATCGACCACAATTTAGACCAAAATACAGAAATTCCCAAACTCCGTTTGTCTTCAGGAAACTGGGAGAGAATCCTTCAGGACAGCAACGTTCCCACCCTCCGTATTAGGAACTGGGAAGGAGTAACCTGTGTCTGCTCTCGAGTGAGTGAGTGTGTGGGAATGTTCTAGAAACCATCTGTCCTTATGGATTTGTCTCTGTGTGTTTGGGGAGGGAGGGTTTCTTGTGGTTTATGTCACATTTTTGTCAGTAATTCCGACCTTACCATTTGTTATTCCAGCTCCAATTATTTTAATAAATCCCTGAATACAGGGACACATTTGTAAATCTCACTGGGTCCCCAATCAAACGGGTCCCTTTGCCGCCAGGCTGATGGATAATGGGTTTGTTTTCCTTCCTCACAGTTAACGCAGTGACCATCGACGTCCTGTTTTATAAAGATTGTGGATTGTCTCCATGTGTCAGACGTTACCTGGGGGCCATGGCAGCGGCGGATCTCCTGGTCATTATCCTCGACCTGATCCTGAGACACATTCCCATTGTTTATTGGGAACAGTTTAATTTCCTGATGTACTCCGTCCCCGTGTGTAATATCCACGCCGTCCTGCTTTATGCAGCCACTGACTGCTCTGTCTGGTTCACCGTCACTTTCACCTTTGATCGGTTTGTGGCCATTTGTTGCCAAAAGCTGAAAAGTAAATATTGCAGTAAGAAAACGGCGGCTGTGGTTCTGGGAGCAGTGACTGTGCTGAGCTGTTTAAAGAACATTTTCTGGTATATTATGTTCAAGGCTCGGTATTGGCTGGTGAACCAGCCCTGGTTTTGTGCGGTAACAGTCGCTGTTCTATTCTCCAGTGTCTGGGTCACAATCGAGTTCCTCCACTACATTCTAACCGCGTGTGTCCCATTTCTCCTGATTCTGCTGCTCAATGTTCTCACCATCAGGCACATTTTAGTGACCAGCAGAGCCCGCAGGAGACTCCGCGCTCACACCAATGGGGACGCTCAGTCTGACACTGAAATGAGAAACCGAATAAAATCCATCATTTTACTGTTTGTCATCTCGGCCAATTTCATCCTGTTATGGTCAACGTTAATGCTGTATTATATATCGTACCGGATGAATGATATTGGGTATGGGTCTGTGTATCTCGATCTGTTTGTGCAGGAATTGGGCTTCATGCTGCAGCTCCTCAGTTGCTGCACAAACACCGCGATTTACGCCGTGACCCAGACTAAGTTCAGGCAGCAGCTGAAGAATGTGCTGAAATACCCCTTCACCCAAATCCATCCATCCATCAAATTCCCTCATTAATCACACCATCCGGGATTTTCTCATTTCAGTTCAGTGTTTCAGCGATGGAGCAGCCTGTCACTATGGTAACAGACTGAGGGTAGCGCTGGTTTGTCCATCCTTATCCCACAGGGGGGTTACAGGGAAACATTTGAATGTTTCTCACAACTCAGGGGCCAGTGAGTAAAGGTACCATCCCACTGACTGTATCCATCACTTCCATTTGTAAACAATAAAAATGTTGATTAAAGCGTGCCGAGCAGCAGAGTGACCGATGTTGTTGTGTGTCTTTGTGTTGGAGAAGCTGAGCTGGAGAGAGACAGACTCAGCCCCAAGTCCTGGTCCTCAGGGAAGGGGAGGGCAACACTGCAAATCCACAATTCAATGGCTGAGCTATTTCAGGTTTTGTATTATACAGTACATACAATATACCATATACATTGTTGTATAGAGCGATTCGTCAATGCATAAACATTGGAGCTGATCTGTTTACAAGTAAATATTACTGAGCATGGAACTGTCTCAGTTTATTTAGAAATTTTTTTTTGTATGGCAAGTGTTTGTTTATAAATACAAATATTGTTGTGGATAGGAAGTGTTCATGTTTATATTTAAATCTGTTTTGTTTTGGAGATGTTCATGCTTTTTCATAAATATTGTTGTGGATTGGAATTGATATGAATTATCTCAGACCACAACAACTAGCTGTATCAAAACATCTGGCCCCTTGAGACCTTTTGCTAAATTTGATGGGCTCTGATAACATCAGCAACAGCACATTTGCCTTGTGTTACATTTCAGTTAAACCCTTCCTCAATCTCATTAAGAAGTTATTAATCAAAGAAACAACATGTTTTTACAGTTCAACTAAATAAAATAAAATTTTCTTCCAAGATAGAAAGTTAGAATAATCTGGATTGTATATGTCCATCCCTGTTTCCCTTTAGTGTTGTTTGGATTTGTTTGGACTGAGAACAGGGACTACAGTTTAGAAATAATTGTATGAAAAACAGAAAGGAACCTTTTTAAAAATTTCACTGGAATTTCAGTGAAGATTCTGAAGTCTGCTCTAAACCCACCAGATGGCAGACTATTGTAAACTCCCCATGGAGCAGTCAGACAGACTCATATCAATGTGCTCTGAGCCCACTAGAGGGCAGACTATTGTAAACTCCCCATGGGGCAGTCAGACAGACTCACAGCAATGTGCTCTGAGCCCACTAGAGGGCAGACTATTGTAAACTCCCCATGGGGCAGTCAGGCAGATTCTGGACAGAGATCAGAATAAAATTACATTAAATGTAGGCACTGAAGACAAGAAGCAGTATAAAGTTCCCAACATTTTACATCTTGGTAAAGCACACTGTAATGAGAAGGAGAAAAGAGCCATTATGTAGCAATCCAAACCAAACAGCTTTTGGATAGAATTGCAGATTTAAAAGAGGAGATCTTCAACTGGACATTAATGGAATGCAGCATTTTTGTTCAGGAGCATCCAAATGTGACAGGACCGATGCTTAAACCCAGAAAAGGAAAGGGACTGTGTTCACCCGGAGAAGAAGTACTCTCATTCCGATCAAACTCAAACTCAGCCGAGCTCTTTGGTTCATGGTATTTCTATCAGTCTGTGCAAACACCTTGTGTAAACATGTGGAAACAACTTGTGTTCATTTGGGCCAAACTGTTGTATCAATCTGCACAAAACTCTTGTCTTAATTTTTGCAATAAACTTGTGCTCAGCCAGGCCAAAATGTTGGATGAATTTGTCCAAAGAATGTGTGTTAACTTGTACAAACATCTTGTGTCAGTTTGATGTGGGAACTTGTGTGGTTTTGTGTTGTGTGTGTCTGGGGTTGTTTAGGATTTGAACCTGCAGCTTCTGTGTCTATGTCTGTGTGTGCATTCCCAGGCTGGGCTGAGTGAGTGGTTTGGCGTGGGGGGGGGGGGGGTGATCAGATACAGGAACAGACTGGGTCAGCCCTGGTCTAACCCATTAACCTGCTGTTTCCTCCCAGACCCCCCTGCAATCTCACAAAGATGGTAGTTGGTGTGTTCCATACCTGGAGAGGTGGGTTCGAGGTAATGGAGCTGGGAGCTGACTGGATCAGCTGGGATTTGGGAGGAGATGGGGGTTTGAGTGACAGACCTGAGGCTATTTAAACCAGGTTCAGGATGCCATCATTCTTTTTGCCATGTGGCGTACCCAGGGGTGAGTATTGGGGAGTTAGTGTCTCTATGTCTCTCAGTGTGAGTGTGTGTGTGAGTTGTGTTTGAATCTCAATCCCAGGGTTAACCCTTTATGCAGCCTCAGTCCCTGATGGGACACAGAGAGAGACCGTGGGGAGAGGGAGCTGAGAGCAGTTGGGGGGATGGTGAGTATGGGGCTCCTTGCACTCTCCATGTCTCCCCTTGCATCACTTTTCTCTCAACCTCACATTCCCCCTTCACTCTGTGTCTCTCCATCCACCTTTCTGTCTGTTATTCTATATGCAACCCAACCTGAACACCTCAATTCAATTCCAAGCTGTACCTCACTCCAGGCTATCTGTTATTCTGTATATAACCCACCCTGAACACCTCGATTTGATTCCAGGCAGTAACTCACTCCGGGCTGTCTGTTATTCTGTATATAAACCACTCTGAACCCCTCAATTAGATTCCAGGCTGTAATTCACTCCGGGATATCTGTTATTCCGTATATAAACCACTCTGAACACCTCGATTAGATTCCAGGCTGTAACTCACTCCGGGATATCTGTTATTCTGTATATAAACCACTCTGAACCCCTCAATTAGATTCCAGGCTGTAACTCACTCTGGGCTATCTATTATTCTGTGTCCCTCTCTCTCTCTCTCTCTGTGTCCCTCTCTCTCTCTCTGTGTCCCTCTCTCTCTCTGTCCCTCTCTCTGTATCCCTCACTCTCTCTTTCTCAGTCTGTCCCACTCTCTCTCCCTGTGTCCCACTCTCTCTCCCTGTGTCCCACTCTCTCCCTGTGTCCCTCTCTATCTTTCTCTCTCTGTCACTCTCTGTGTTCCTCTCTCTCTCTCTCTTACTATGTATCCCTCTCTTTCTCTCAATCTCTCTCTGTTCCTGTCCCTCTCTCTCTATCACTGTCCCACTCTCACTGTCCCACTCTCACTGTCCCACTCTCACTGTCCCTCTCTCACTGTCCCTCTCTCACTGTCCCTCTCTCACTGTCCCTCTCTCACTGTCCCTCTCTCACTGTCCCTCTCTCATTGTCTCTCTCTCTCTCTGCGTACCTCACTCTATCTCTGTCCCTCTCTCTCTGCGTCCCTCACTCTATCTCTATCCCTCTCTCTCTGCGTCCCTCACTCTATCTCTGTCCCTCTCTCTCTGCGTCCCTCTCTCTCTGCGTCCCTCTCTCTCTGCGTCCCTCTCTCTATCTCTGTCCCTCTCTCTATCTCTATCCCTCTCTCTATCTCTGTCCCTCACTCTATCTCTGTCCCTCACTCTATCTCTGTCCCTCACTCTATCTCTGTCCCTCTCTCTATCTC